>NC_056735.1:1685762034-1685911273 GCF_019279795.1 Protopterus annectens | reverse complement strand
CCCACTGCCCCCAAATCTAACTCTGCCATCACATCCCACCCACTGCAAATCTAACTCTGCCATCTCCAGCTCGGACTCCTGTCTTTTCTTCAGTGCCATCTCCAACCCACATAACATAACTGGTCTCCCTACCATTTTGTACTTGCACTATATGTACATGTGCTGTGCAGGAATTGCAAGTTTGTATTACTATATTCACAGCAAAATCATGTGCAACTGAATGTAAATTGATGTCTTTCCAAACATGTCAGAGCTGCTTCCACCCGCCCCCCCATTTTGCAAATTCCTGGATCTTATGCATCCTGAAGATAGATTGGGCAAATCCAATCATACTTGTGTAAAAGTAGTAGGGTGGACTGAACCGTGACCATTCAGAACTTTACTTAGCTCTACGATCAGTCTCAGGTCCCTTGTCTTTTTTGGCTTTAAAAAGACCTTAAAGTAATTTCCGAATCCTTTTGTTAAAAGTAGAAATCAGACAAACAAAAACAAAAAAACTAGAGAAGTAAAGATTAAATATATACAAACATATAAAGAGGAGCTCGAGTGATGGATCCGAACTGTGTAGAATACAGCTAAGTCAGATCAGAGGATCGGATCCATAACCCATACGTTAAGGAAGAACAAAAAGGACATCAGACCAACCAAATACTAGCTAACCAACTATTACAGAATATGGCAACACACGCTTAAAGCATGAAGGCAAGCTAACAAAGTTTTTTTCTTTTAAGGGGAGGGAAGAACAATAAGTTCAATAAAATCAATCGGGCATTACAAAAGTAGCAATATGGTAGAAGAGAGAAATAAAATGGACTTGCCTGAAGCAAAACTGAGCCAACAAGTCATGTCCATACTTAGAGTAGAAAATGAGATCTGAGGTGATGTAGACAGAAGGGGATTGTGTGCAAATGTAGGTGCTAGAGCTACGGATCCTAAATTTGGGACAAGCGTCTGAGGTCAGATCAGAAACCCATCTGTTGAGGAAAGGATGGAAAAGACATCAGATAAATTGCTACAGCGAACATCTTTTTCATATTTTGGAGTAAAACATGAATGGTATTGGTGGTAGATACAAGTGCCTTATACACTGCTAGTTAGTTCTATACTGGAATAATGGCCAACAACCCAAACTTAAGACTGTATTTATGTCAGGCATCTCAAAGGCAACAAATACAAAGCTGTAAGTGGAAGCGTTAAGAATGACAGGAAAGCATACTCGACACACGTGAATACAGGTATTTAGTAAACTGGCTTCCTTTTAGCCAATAAACTGTCTGATACACAAGGAATGTGTTCAAACTTTCTTAAATGAGGACTTTCTTTGCAGACTGATTTAATCAGAAAACAGGAGAAATAATTAATGAAAGTTATCACTGTACTAAACAGGCTATTCTAAGTAAGACTTGATAGCTACTTAACAATATTGCTTCTACTTCCTTTAGGTATGTCTCCATACAGCCTGACCAAAGAAAACTAATAAGTGGCAGTAATGTACTTGGTCTGCTTGTTGACATTTTGCTAAAAGAAGGATTCCACTTGATCAGCACAAGAACCATATCACAAGAGGAAAAGGTTGAATGTTACACATTTGAAAGGGAGAAAAAGCCAGAGATGCTCACTATAGCCGATGACCAAAGGACAGACAGCACATACACTCCAATCGAGCCTTCTAAGCAGGGAAAATCGCAAAGCAAAAGGAAATGAGACTCGTAAAGGACAATTGCTTCATTAGCAGCTAAAGAGAAGATGCCTCTACTCACTTCAGTAGTCAAAAACTATTGTACTTCTCAATCAGCCTTTGGAGACATGCCAATCTTTATTTAGGAGCTAAAGCAAAAATTATACCTAGAGAAGCATCCATGACTCTTACTCTGCTCACTTTAGTAATTTACCATTTCTTGCACATTTCCAGAGAATAAATGCACCAAGTCTGGATTTAGATGCTTCACTTGTGAACATCTGTACATACAACAGAAAAGTTCAATTTTCAGCCATTAAGAATAAGATTGCTTTGCTAAAGTGATTACATGCTGTCTGTATTTAGAAAGCAATTGTCTTAACTAATTTCTGTCATGATATTCCATAAACCAAATATCAGTGTGCCTTCATGTGTTAAAGAGAAAAGTCGTTTTATTACACTAGTACATATTTGAGCAGCCAGCTGCTTTTCTATACATTGTCAAGATTTCTTTTATGCTGTCAAAACACTCTTGCATGTTTTATGAAAATTCAATACAGTGGACCACAGCACCTATTGTTAGAGTACTGTTCTTTCACATTCAACCTCCGATCTGGTCTCAAACGAATTTAAAACCCTATAAAGATGGGCACAGTTTACCCCTTGGTAATCTATACAGAATACAAGTTCAATCTATCTGTGCCCACAGTCAATGCTATTAATAGCAGTTTTTTGTGTGACTGATATATATATATATATATATAAAATTATATATATATTTATCAATGTGTGTGTAATATGGCAAACTAAGATCATATTAAAGCATAGTCCTTACCACTGACTTGTACAATATAATCAATATGGATTCATCTCAAGTCTGTCTATAATATGAAAAAAGTTATGTACCTACCATAATGTTCCATGCAAGTTGTACATCTCGCCTTCATTCTGTACTGATGGGTTCAAAACCGATCCTCAGTTCCGACTCGGCTGTTTACCAAAGCTCGAGGTCTTCAACTAGCTCGTGGCTTACTCCCTATCCCATGATGATCTAGTGCTTTCCAAAGATCTTGTTTGCTTGCATACTAATGCTCACGTGCAACTCCCTATTATTTTTAGGACTAGGAGAGAGTCAAAGCACAACAGGTACTAATCAGTAACCTCTTGATCCTCTAGAAGCCAAAGGCTGGGGGTAGGAGAGAGGGATGTAAGAATGAAGGTGAGATGAACAACTCAAATGGAACGTTATGGAAGGTACATAATTTCTTTGTGAATTTATCATATCTCGCCTTCATTCTGCACTGATGGGACAATCTCCCTAGCACCATCTTTCTTGGGTAGCTCACAGGAGTACACTCTTCATAACAGTGGACCCAAAGGAGGCCCTGTCCCTGGAGGCCAAATCTACTTTGTAATGAGTGATAAAGGTATGAGTCACCCATGTCACTGCCGCACAAATGCTATCTATTGGCAATTTTGCACGAAAGGAGGAAGAGGTGGAAACAGTCCTAGTAGAGTGAGCTTTTATTCTGTCTGGCAGCTTACTGACTGATAAGTGAACAAAATGCAGTCTAACAACCACCTAGGTAGTTTTTGCTACTGAAGCACCTTTTTTGCAATCTGAAAATGATACAAACTGTTCAGTCTAAACAGAAATGTAACTGTCATTGCCATACGTGGGGAACAAAACTGGTAAATCAATGACTGATTAAAGTTGAATTCTGAACCTACTTTTGGTAAAAAGGGCGGGTTTGTAAGGAGTGACACTCGTGCAGCAACATATATAGGGTGTTGGTAGATGATGCCTGCAACTCCTAAACCCTCCTAGCCGAGGTGATAGCCACTAGGAAAATAGTCTTCCACGTTAAGAACTTTAAGTCGCATGATGACGCAGGTTCAAAGGGGGGAAGAATTATCCAGGATAGTACAAAATTCAGGTTCCATGGTGGTAGTGGGGGCTTAATGGGTGGTCTCAACAGATTAGTGCATCTCAGAAAAGCTTTTGAAAGTCTGTGGGACATAATATTCGGTCCTTCATTCCCAAAATGAAAATTTGAGATTGCTGCTAATTGCACTTTAATAGTAGCTGCAGCTGTTCCCTCATTAAAAAGCTGTGTTAAGAACTCCAGAACATACAGGCGCAGAATAAGGGTCAATATGATTCTCTAAGGCCCAGACTGAAAATCTCATTTGCTGAGATGTAATCTTCTCGTAGATGTCTTGTGAGTAGAAATCAGGATATGTTGTGCTGCAGATGAAAGGTTTTGCAGCCAGGCTTTATTCGGAATTGGAGCAGCCAAGCGGTCAACTTGAGGGTCTGAAGTGATGGATGGGGAGCCCCTGATGAAAGGATCAGATGGGTTCAGAATCTAAGGCTCCTCCTGAAGATGAGGCCGCAGGAAGGGGTAATAAATTTGGTGAGGCCAGTAAGCGGCTACAAGTATTAAGGTCCTTCCCAATACACTGGCTTTCTGAAGAACTTTGGGTATCAATGGTAAAGGAGGGAAAGCGTACAGGAGACCCAGGGGACAATCGTGCACAACTGCATCCCTTGGGGGTTCCCCTCAGAGGGGGATCAGGGCAAAGTAGCTGCTGCATTTTGTGTCCATGGACGTCGCAAAAAGATCAGAGCAAGGCTGGCCACATTTTCGGAAAGTCATTTCCACTACTACTTGTTTCAGGGGCCACTCATGGGGCATTAGAATTGCTCTGCCGAGTTTGCCCCTGGGATGTGCATTGCTACCAGAAAGTGGTGGGAGGAAGTTGCCCACTGCCAAACTCTCTGGGCCACTCGACAAAGGGGATAATATTTGGTTCCTCCTTGTTTGTAACTGACATGCCTTGTCTGGATTGCAATTGTTCCTAATGGAAGAGAGTCTTGGAATACCTGCAACACCAGAAGCACTGCTCATCTCTAGGACATTGATATGCAAATTGGCCTCTTGATCCTGCCATGTGCCTTGGGCTGTTCTTCCCTGATAATGCCCCCCCCCCACCCTATCTGGGAAGCAACCATGGTCACCGTGGCTAGTGGACGTGGGAGAACAAAATGTCGACCTAAATTGACTTGATCTGAGTGGAGCCACCAATGAAGGTCTCTCCTGCAAAATTCTGTTAACATTATCTGGTGTGACACTGGAAGTTCCTACTTGGATCACTGGGTGAATAGGAGCCACTGGAGCATCCGAGGTAGAGGAAATACATTGATTGCTGCTGCCATCATGCCTATTACTTTGAGAATTGTCCTTGCCCGAGTCTTTTAAGAGAAGGTCTAGAACCTGTACTCAAAGGGCCTGTATCTGGTCTGATGGAAGCTTTACTATCATAGTAGTGTCTAAACCTGTGCCTATAAAAATATGTTGAGATGGCAATAAGGCAGATTTTTTTGTAGTTTATTGTAATCCCTAAACAAGCACAGAGATTCAAGGTGGTGTCTCTTGTTTGGGTTAGATGCTTTCGCAGTTAGGAGTCGGTCATCTAGATATAAAAACACTTCGAATCCTGAATGTCTCAGGTGAGACATAACCACTGCCATGCATTTGGTGAACACTCTGGGGGCTGTGGGAGACCAAAGGGCAGAGCTCGAAATTGGTAATGACTGGTTCCCAGCCAGAAGCACAGATGACTCTTGGATGGCCTGTCCATTATGTGGTAGTACACATCCTGGAGGTCTATAGAGCACATCCAATTGTCTTTGCCCAGAAAGGGTAGTATAGACTGCAGTGTTACCATCCGGAACTTTGTCTTGGAGATCTGTTCAGTCCGATGAGATCCAGTATGGGTCTCCAGTCCAGTTTTCTTTGCAACTATAAAGAGCCTTGAGTAAGTGCCGGATCCTGTTTGGTCTGCGGGGACCAGATGGATGACTCTTTTCTAGCAACTTTGTAATTCTAGGGTTGCTGGTTTCCGGTGACTGGGCGGAACATCCGGAATGTTTTTGAATCGTGGAGTGGGCATGGAAAAGGATATAGAGTAACCTCTGGATATGATTTTTAGCCAGGCGTCTGGGTACAAAGATAAGTGATACCCAACTGCCTCCAGAGAGGGACAGATGAGCCTCATTTCAGGAATGCTGAAAGGGCTTACCAAAAGAGGATTCTCTGTAGCCCTGGTTCTGCGGACCCCCTCTGCATGTGGCCGGCGTCCTCCATTACTTTGTCCTCTGCCCCTGGAGGAAGGTTCGCCATGTACGTCCTGAAAAGCTCTCTGGGATTTTCAAAACCAAATTTTTCCTCCCTTTTGACCCTTAGGACAGGGTCTAGAACGTGTGGAAAAGCAGACTCCAATGGCAGAGTCTTTCCTTTCTGTTCACACCTGGTTAATGTTAGGCCCGAACAAGGATAAGCTGAAGGGTGTGTTAAAGGACGACTTGAAGGGTTCCGCAAAGTTGCACAACTGCATCCAGGAATGTATCCTAAGGGCAATTCCTGAACCTGCTGACCTACTCGCTCCATCAGCTGCATAAGAAATGAGCCTCATGGATGAGTTTACTACTGAATTAAGGGTAGAGAGCTGGGAGGACACTATCTGCTACCCCCACTGCTACTGAATTCTGGAGAACGTCTCCAAGCTCCTTCAGATCTCTCTGAAACCTAGTGAAATGGGCAAGATAATTCAGGTACCAGAGTGTAAAGGTCGGCAAAGAAAACACGCACTTTCTGTATCTGTCCATCATGCATGAGTCTTTGTTCGGGGATGGACAGAAGTGGATGTTTCTGACAACTCCTCTTTGGTGGCCGCTGCCACCACCATAGCATCTAACCAGGACACCTTTTGTCAGAAACGTTTCATCTTCCGGGGGAGTGATAAATTTATTTGGCCTCCTAGTGAGAGGTTCCACTGTGTCTGGAGACTCCCACACCTTTCAACAAAACTATCTGCATAAGTTCGACGAAAGGTGGACACCCCCAAGTGGCGGAAGGACGAGACCCAAAAGCCTTCAGGTAAACAGACTCGTCAGAAGGGGTGATGGGATTCCAGCCGCCTCTCTAAGGATCTCTAGGATGTCCGCAAAGGAGACCCTCAGAGGGCAACTGCGGGGACCCTTCTGAGTAGAGGTCTGTGTCAGACGTGACTGACTCCTGTGGGGAGTCCAAATGCTTTTTCTTGCATAATCTCTTGCAAACTACCTCTTCAGAAAGGCAGAGAGGTTTTGAAAGAGAAGGGTTCGCCCACTGGGGCATCCTGAGACTATGGGTCTCTGTCTGTGTGGAATTGGTTGTGCCAAAATGGACACCGGTGCCTTTGGAGGAATGGCTGGACTTCAGAGTGGGGCTGCCCATGGGGACAGTACCCTCATCATAGCCTTGAAAGGCCCCCACCTATGATCTGAGGAAACCCCTGGATTCAAAGAACCAGAAAGTTCCCCAGCACTATGGGGGTTAGCTATGAAGCAGAGGTAGGAGCCAAAGTGACATGTGCAGAGGCCCCAAGAGGCAAAAATCAGATCCGGAATAAAAAAAAAAAAAAAAAAAAGACTTTGCCCGACTTTCCTCTCCGGACCTGACCTGAGAATGTTGGCTCCTAGACCTCTCAGAGGAGACAGACTAAGTCAGAGCGGTCGGAGCCAAAAATCCTGGAGCAGGTCTCGGCTGGAATGGTTCTGCTACTATCAGCTCCATGCATTCTGACTCCAAAACCACAACTCCGGTTGGAGGAGGATTCTATGTTGAAGGGACAGGTCTGATTGGTTTAGAGGCCTTCTGGGTTGATTCCACCAAAAGCTTTGCCAGTGCCCTCAAGTGTCTCTGCACCACACGATCCACATCATAGTCAGAAAGGCTTCTAGAGGATCAAGAGGAGGGAGCTGGGGATCCTGTGGTCTGTAAAAATGGCGACCTTAATGTAGGCGATACTGGCTCCAGATCAGCGGACCGGCTCCTCACTTGGAAAATCAATGGCTCCAATGCAAGTGGAGCAGAGGTAGACTGTCTCTTGGACCCAACAGATTTAGATATTGTTGGAGACATCTTTGCTACCTTTCAACGGCTCCGACTGCTCTAAAGCAGTAGAGGATGACCTTTTTGAACTTTTTGTACTGTTATCCGTTTTCTGAGTAGGAGAAATGGACTTCTTTGGAGGACTTTGACCCTGTTCCAAGGCCTCTGCAAAAGAAGATTTCACCAGTCCTCTTAAGATTAATTTACTCTTCCTTTCTTGAAAGACTCGGGAGCTAAAGGAGTGGCAAATAGCGCACACCTACAAGTGAACTGCCCCCAGGCAGTAAACATATTCAGTATGGCCATTGGTGATGGCCATCTTTTCATTGCACTTACGGCACTTAAATCCGGAGGATTTAATCTCTCTTGCTTGTTTAGACATGGTCAAAAGCTCAACCACCAACAATTCGACAAAGAAATAACCCTAACTAAATATGGGCTCAGCTGCTCTCTAATTTAAACAAGCCATCAGACAGAGAGAAAGAAATTTTGAAGGTAACAAGAAGTTATGTACTCACCATAACGTTCGATGTAGTCCATCTCGCCTCACATTCTTACCCGTGGATTCAGAACCGAACTTCTGCTCCGACTCAGCCATACTCTAGCTCTAAGTCTTTCAATTGGCTGGACTAAGAAGGTATCCCATGCTGCACTGCTCCATTTCCACAGATCTTGTTTGCTGCGAGCTAATCATTCACTCCTCCACATACAACATAGAGAAGGAAGAACATACTAACCAGAAAAGAATTTGAAACCATATCTAAACCTCCTAGGTCCTGCAGGATGGGGAAGGAAGGGGGGGGGGGGTAAGTAAGCATGTGAGGCGAGATGGACTACATACATCAAACGTTATGATGAGTACTTAACTTCTTGATGTTATGTAGTCCAATCTCGCCTACATTCTTACCCGTGGGACAGTGTCCCCAGCACCTGAATCCTGGGAGGCTCAGTGGAAAATACTCCTGAGCACTGCGGAACCAAAGGAAGACCTGCCTCTGGACACCAAACCCAACTTGTAGTGAGCAACAAAAAAGTGAGGAGATGCCCATGTAGCCGTAGCACAAATATCATCCATAGAGAACCTGGCCCGAAAAGCTGTAGATATAGACACAGATCGGGTAGAATAAGAAGTTATGTACCTACCATAACATTCCATGTTAGTTGGCTTCTTCTCTCCTTCTTTCTTGCTGGTTGGGTTCGGAGCCAACCCTCGGCTCCGACTCTGCCATCTTCAATAGCTCGAGAGCTACTTACTGGCTCGAGCCCCCCTTACATCCCATGATGCCTGACACTAGATACCCAGATCTCGTTTGTTAAGTCTAACTGCAGAAACAACAACAACAACAATCCTGTCCTAGATTTCATAAATCCTACTGGAGAGACCATTAGTCAGAAGGAATAGCCAAAGAAGACTCAGCCAGTGAGAAAAACATAAGGAACTCTTCTCTGTCTACTAGGACAGGGGGATGGAGGGTGGGACGCAATAAAGAAGGCGAGAAGACAAATAACATGGAACGTTATGGTAGGTACATAACTTCTTAATGTTAAGTTGTCTATCTCGCCTTCATTCTTGCTGGTTGGGACAACGTCCCTAGCACCTCAATCCTGGGTGGCTCATCGGAACAGTGGAACCAAAGTCATCTCTGCTCCTGGAGGCCACGTCCAGCTTATAATGTGAAATAAAGGTATGAGGATTGGCCCATGTAGCTGCCGCACAAATAGTTTCCATTGGCAATCTTGCCTGAAAAGCCACTGAAGTAGCTAGAGCTCTAGTGGAGTGGCCTTTCGGTTTAGCAGGAAGCTCTTTATTCCATAGCTGATATATAAATGTAATGATAGATGTCAACCACCTAGATAAGGTTACTTTCGACACAGGTAGACCTTGTTTACCCTCAGCATAGGACAGGAACAGCTGGTCTGATTTTCTTATTTGCTTAGTCCTATGCAAGTAAAAGCATAACTGTCTATGAACATCCAACTGATGCAATTTGTATTCCGCCTTGGAATACTTTGGAAAAAAACACAGGCAGATCAATAGACTGATTCAAATCATTGCCAGAAGAAACCTTTGGAAGGAAGGATTAGTCCTGAGAGAGACACTGTCATTGTGGAAAACTAGATAAGGAGGGTGAATACAGAGCCTGAAGCTCAGAAACTCTTCTGGCTGAAGTAATTGCAACCAGAAAAAGGGTTTTCCAAGAAAGAAAACTCAAGGAACAAGAAGCTGCCGGTTCAAAAGGGGGCAGCATCAGGGAAGCTAAAATCAAATTTAGATCTCACGGAGGTGGGGGATCTCTCACTGGGGGCCTGAATAAAGTAGTCCCTCTGAGAAAAGCTTTACAAAGCTTATGGGACATAATACTAGTATCTGATATACCTGTATGAAAATGTGAAATTGCAGCTAACTGAACTCTAATCGTGGCAAAAGATAGCACGAAAAAGTTCCGCTAAAAAATCCAAAATATGGTGCACTGGGGCTGAAAAGGGATCTATATTCCTAGCCTCTGCCCAGAAAGAGAAACGTTTCCACTTACTAGCATAAGTCTTTCTAGTGGTAGACTTGTGCGATAAGATCATTTCATGCACCAAGTGGGAGATGTTCGGAAGCCTGGCTAAGGTCGGAAGTGGAGCAACCAAGCAGTGAGATGGAGAGATTGAAGGGATTGGTGCAGCCTGCCCGACTGATGGATCAGGAGGTCTGGAACTGGGTCCAGGGCTGCTCCAAAAGGTAATGATGCAGGAACGGGAGCCAAATTTGTTGAGGTCAGTAAGGGGCAATGAGGATCATCTTGCATCCCAATGTGGTAGCTTGCTGTATTAATTTGGGAATCAGGGGGAACGGAGGGAATGCATAAAGAAGTCCCAGAGGCCAATCGTGAACTAGAGCGTCTCTGGGGGAGTGTCCGGGAAGAGGGAGGAGAGAGAAGAAATTGTTGCACTTGCTGTTGAAGGGGTGGCAAAAAGGTCGCAGCAAGGCTGACCCCATTTGCGGAAGATTTGGTCTGTCACTGTCTGAGAGACCACTCGTGAGGCATGAGAATTGCTCTGCTCAGCCTGTCCGCTATAACTTTGGACTTCCCAGGGATGTGCGCTATCAGAAACCGTTGGGAAGAGATCGCCCACTGCCAGAGTCGGAGTGCTTCTCGAAATAGGGTGTAGGACCTGATTCCACCCTGCTTGTTGATGTACCACACTACAGTCAGTCGGTTTGGATTGCAATGGTCCCGTAGGAAGAGTTGTGAAGAGCTTGCAACGCCAAAAGCACTGCCCTCATCTCCAAGACATTGATATGCAGATGGTACTCGTGAGGCTGCCAGGTGCCCTGGACTATTCTGCCCTGAAAATGCCCCCCCACCTGATCAGGGAGGCATCTGTGGTCACCACAGCCACTGGGCATCCGTGGTCACCATAGCCACGGGAGGAGGAAGAGCAAATGGTCTGCCCTGTGGTACTGATGGGGAAACCATCCACCAAGCAAGTTGGTTTTTGCATGTCTGTGTGATCATTATTTTGTGAGACAAGTTGTTGGAAAGACCATTGGGTGAACAAAATCCACTGAAGAATCCTCATATGAAAACAAGCGAGGGGGACTAGTATGATAGCCGCTGAGACCCTCTTTAGGACAAATCTGGCCTGAATTTTTTTGCATCCTAATAAGACCTGGACATGTCGGCGAATGTTTAGCACTCTGTCTAATGGAAGTCTCGCTAACATATTCTTTGTATTTAACTTTGCGCCTATAAAGGTAATAGATTGACAAGGCAACAATGCGACAATGCAGACTTTACGAAATTTATTGTGATGCCTAGTTTGGAGCAAGTTTGTATAATGTAGTCTCTGGCTCGCAACAGGTGATGCCTGGTGGTTGCAGTAAGGAGTCAGTCTAAATATGGAAACACCTGGAATCCTTGTCGTCTCAGATGAGCGAGAACTACTGCCAAACATTTGGTGAACACCCTGGGGGCTGTGGTGAGACCAAAGGGCAGAGCTCTGAACCGATTATGACTGGCTCCCAGCCGGAAGCGGAGGAATCTTCTGGAGCGTCTGTCCATTTTGATATGGTAGTACGCGTCCTGAAGATCTATGGAGCACATCCAATTGTCCTGACCCAGAAAGGGTAAAATGGACTGTAGCGTGACCATCCGGAACTTCGTTCTTTGAACAGACCTGTTTAGTCTGCTGAGATCCAGAATGGGTCCTCCAGTCCCCTGTCTGTTTTGGTACCAAAAAGAACATTGAGTAAATTCTGGATCCTTGCTGGTCTGCCGGGACTGGCTGGATGGCTCTTTCTTAGCAGTTTTGAAATTCCTTGAACTGCTTGATCCCTTAGATTGGGTGGAACATCTGGAAGGGATTTGTTGGGAATGTAGGGAGTGCGAAAGAAAGGGATTTTGTAGCCTTCGGATATGGACAGTACTCATTTGTCTTGTGTTATACTTTGCCAGGCTTTTGGGTACAGCGATAATCTTCCCCCGACTGCCTCTGAAGGTGGACAGCCGGGCAGCACCTCAGGGATGCTGGAAGGGCTTGTCAGAGAAAGATTCTCTTTGGCCCTGATTTTGCAGACCCCCTCTGCCCAGAGGGCGGCGTCTATTGTTCCTCCCTCTGCCCCTGGAGCGGAACTCTCCACGTGTGTCAGGCACGGCTCCCTGGGGTTTCCGGGACCACATCTTCCCACTCTTCTGACCCTTGGGATACGGTCTTGAAAGAGTGGAAAAACAGACTCCCACAGCAGAGAGAGTCTTGCCTTCCTGCTCACACCTGGTAAGGGTATCCTTCACCTGTGGTCCAAAAAGAGCAGAACCATCAAAGGGGGTGTTTGTGAAAGACACCCTGAAGGGTTCCGCAAAGTTACATAACCGCATCCAGGCATGTCTCGTCAAGGCCACACCTGTGCCTGCGGCCCTACTCGCACCATCGGCTGTGTAAGAGATGAGCTGCATGGAGGAGTTGACTATCGAATTGAGTCGCCAGCTGGGAGGCAACCTTAGCCTGGACCCCTGCAGCTGATGGATGTTGAAGGTGTCTCCTAGCTCTTTAATGAGATCCCTTTGAAGGCGGGCAAAGTGGCACATGTAGTTCAGCGACCTCATGGAGAAGGTCGCTAATGCAAACATCCGCTTCCCATATCTGTCCATCGTCCTAGATTCCTTATTAGGGGGATGGACAGACGAAGAAGTTTCAGCCAACTCCTTTTTTGTGGCCGCTGCTATCACCATGGCATCAATGGGAACACCCTTAGTCAGAAATTGCTTGTCTTGTGGTGCAGTAATAAATTTTGTGGGTCTTCGGGGGGTTGGTTCCACTGTCTGGGGCTGACCATGCCTTCCGAGCCACCAAAGACATCAGTGGATCGAAAGGCGGAGACAACCAGGAGGTGGAAGGTCGGGAACCAAACGCGCCCAGGAATACAGACTCATCCTCGGAAAGGTTAATGTACCCCCTCTGCCTAAATATCTCAAGGATGTCTGAGAAAGACATCCTCAGAGGGGGATCTCTGGGACCCTTCCGAATCCTCGAAGTCTGTATCTGAAGTGAGACTCAGGGGAGTCCACATGCTTCCTCTTGCATTTCCTCTTTCGAGGGGGCTCCTACAAATGATCGGGGGAGGCCTCGGAAGAGGAAGATAAACCCAATGGGGTGCCCTGGAGCGCTTGTTCCCCACACTTGGGGTCTGGAGGAGGGGCAGACGCAGGCACCATGGGGGGGGGAGCCAATGAGGCTGATCGTGGGGCTGACTGAGGCCAGCACACTCCTCATGACCTCGGAGGCACCCCTTCCCAACACTGGAGAAGGTTCCGGCGAGACCAGGATCCTTACCGGCACCGAGAGAGACTGCTCCGAGGCCGATTTAGGAGCCGAACTCACCTGCGCCGAAGCTCAGAGGGAGAACGGGGTCGTACAAGGGTCCGATGCCACTCGCCCCCTCGGAGCCGACAAGGGAGTCCTGGCGCCCAGATCCCTCCAAGGACGGCACCATGGATGAGATCGGAGCAGAAGACGGAACCGAAAGGGTAGGTATCTGCGCCGACGGTTCCACGATCAGAGCCCCAGCAAGCTCCGGCTCCGAACTCGAGGGATGAGTCGAAGGAGGAACTACTGCAGAGACAAGCGGAGCCAAACCCTGATGAGGGGGGCTGGATAACATTTTAGCCAGGGCCTGCGATTTTAGGAGCCTGCTCACCACTCTCTCCAAATCATGGTCAGATAGTCTAGAAGACCGAGAAGAGTGGGATCGGTGACTTCACTCTTACTGTAACAGAGGCAACCTCGGAGCAGAGTGTATCGACTCTAGGGATGGAGACCTACAGCGTTTACGATGCCCTGACGGTTCCGACAGCAAAGTCGGGGCAGAGTGGGAGATAGGTACTTTGGTTCCAGCCAGAGCCGAAGTTGAAGCAGACGTCACACCCGACTGCTCCGAACTGGGAGCCGGCAGGTTCGTTGGCTTAGAGGGTTTCCCGGACTGAACCTTAGCCGGTGACCCTTCAGGTTTGAGCAAACCCTAAGGATTAAGCTTATTCCTACGCTCCTGCAGAACTCTTGGACTAAAGGCGTGGCACACCGAACATGAGACCTGCAGGTGTAGGGCGCCCAAACAGTAGACACAAGTGTGACCATCTGTCAGTGACATCTTCTGACAGTACGAGTCACACTTCTTGAATCCAGATACTTTCGTATCTTTGGACATACCTGTAAACGGAAAACTCAATTTACAGACAAGTAACAAGGGAAATAGGTAACCAGTAAAAACAGACTCAACACAAGTTACCACACCCTAACAGCACACACTATTACTAAGAAAAGGTAATTATACCTACTAATCTACCACAATTTCTAACAAACTATTACATAAAAAATTGAAACCAGGATTAGCCTCCAACTAAAAACGACTACCTTTAAAATAGAAACGGGGGAGGGGAAAACTCTCGAACAAAAAATCGAGTTTTCAAGGGAAGGAGACTAAATACAAACCGCTAACTATAACTATTGAAAGTACACCAACTATAATACAAATCATTTTTATATACAAGGACAATAAAATTAAAAATATGACCTGAGCCAGTAAAAGCAACCTCGCAGCAGAAGCAGCAAAAAGTACAGTTTTGTACCTACCATAAATGCAGATGTTAGAGTGTACACCCTGCTGCAGTCATCACACTTGGGTTATCCTACCATCAGGCGGTCCCGCAGTCGGCCAGAATTACAAAGTCTTGGTCCGGAGTCGGTTGCTGTCGCTTCTTCCCTGACGTCAGTCCGCCAGGGGTATATATAATGCATCCGACGCCATTTTCTTCAGTTTTTCTTGCCCCAGATGTCAGGTGCCCCCAAAAAGGTGGTCAGTAATTAGTACCAATTTATGAAGTTTTTTGCACAAACACAAAATCCCTCTAGCTATAAGCAAATACATCAGAAAGGTTTTGTAGAGATTTAGTCAGTTAGATCAGAGGGGATGGGGGGGGGGGTAACCTGGACTGCAGCACGGTGTACACTCTAACATCTACATGTATGGTAGGTACAAAACTGTACTATGTTCGTGTTACCCTGCTGCAGTCATCACACTTGGGTAGAATCCCAAAGCTAAGGATGGGTGGAGGATTCATATAGGGTTAGAGGAGGCTAGAAGGCCCTGCAGAACTGCAGTGGCAAAGCCAGCTCTAGTCTTTGAGTAAAGTGGTAAGTGGTAGCGTTTGGTAAAGGTGTGTACTGAACTCCAAGTTGCAGCTTCCAAAATCTCCTTGGTTGGAACCCCCCTGAGGAAGGCTGTAGATGTAGCTGTTGCCCTGGCAGAGTGGGGCCTAATGGTAGAAGGAACTGGTTTTCCATGATGGGTATAGCAAAAAACGAATGCAATGTCCTATCCATTTGGAAATGGTTTGTTTTGATATAGCCTTCCCCTTGTGAAGCTGTAGCATAGGATACAAAGAGCTGGTCAGATTTCCTGAAAACCTTTGTTTTATCCAAGTAGTAACGAAGTTGCCTGTGAATGTCCAAGGAATGCAGGAGTCTTTCTCCTTTGTTCTGTGGATTTGGGAAGAAGGTGGGTAAGTGGATGGTTTGATTTAAAGCCACACTGGAAACCACCTTAGGCACGAAGGAAGGATTAGTACGTAGAGAAACTCTGTCTTGATGGAAAATGAGGAAAGGTTCCACTGCCATTAGTGCCTGCAGCTCAGACTCTTCTAGCTGAAGTTATTGCTAGCAGCAGGGCAGTCTTCCATGATAGAAACTGTAGATCTGCAGAGAAAGCTGGTTCAAAGGGAGGTAGCGTAAGTTTTTCCAGAACAAAATTGAGGTCCCATGTTAGTGTAGGTGCTCTCCTGGGGGGGTCTAATGTTTTTGCCCCTCTGAGGAACTGCCTTAGAAGTGGATGTGAAAATAAGGGTGGATCCGTGTTGTAGTGGGCTGAAATAGCTGATGCATGGATTTTAATGGAAGAAAAAGAAAGTCCTTTGTGCAACATCTCAGTTGAATACTGTAGAATCAGAGGCATGTGAGGCTGAAGTGTGTTTTGGCCTTTAGCTTGGTTCCAGGCGCAAAATGTTTTCCATTTGTCCGAGTAGGCCTTCCTGGTGCTGGGCCTCCTAGCTTCCAGAAGAACCTCCATAACTGCTTGTGAAAGAGGAGCTGGCTGGATGCTTAGTTGATTTGCCATGCAGCCAGATTTAAGGTTTTGAGCTGGCTGTGTAGAATCTGATTGTTTTGCTGTGTGAGCAAATGAGCAATTTGTGGCAAAATCCAAGGTGGGCCTTGGGCCATATTCCTTAATAGTGGGTACCAGTGCTGGCGTGGCCAGTCTGGGGCTATGAGTATCAGTCGTGGTTTCTCCTTTGATTTTCAGTAGCACCTTTGTGAGGAGAGGCAATGGAGGGAAGGCATATACGGTCAGGTTTTTCCATCTGAATGAGAGTGCGTCCACTTTCCAAGCTTGATGGTGAAGTGTCCTTGTACAAAATTTTGTTAGCTGATAGACCTGTTTGCCAGCCCCCAAAACTATGTCTGGAAGGCCCCATTTTTGAGTTATCATTGCAAATACTTGTGGATCCAGCTTCCACTCGTGAGGATCCATGATGTTTCTGCTGAGGTAGTCTGCCAATGCGTTCTTTTTTCCTGGCAGGAATTGAGCTTGTAACTGAATTTGGTAAGCCAGTGCTGTGTTTCACAAGGTCATTGCTTGTCTGTATAGGGGGCAGGAGTGTGTACCTCCTTGCTTATGTACCACATTACTGTGGTGTTGTCCGTCCTTATTGTAAGTTGTCCTGGATGTAATAGGTTCTTGAAGGCTGTCAGAGCATTCTGTACAGCTAGCATCTCTTTTTGATTGATGTGCAGATTTCTTTGATCTGCAGTCCATATGCCTTGAACGCACTGTCCTGCCATGTGTGCCCCCCAGGCGTAGTCCGATGCATCTGTTGTCATAGTTTGCCTGGCTGGGGGCAAGGTGAAAGGCTGACCCTTGTTGAGGTGACATGCCTGTGACCACCATAGAAACTCCTGTTGTAGGCACGGAATGAGAGATCATTGTGTCCAAGCTGTGGCTGTGTTGAGACCATACACTTTTTGGGTACCACTAATTTCCTCATATGCAGCTTTGCAAATGGTATTAGTAGTATGCAAGATGCCATGAAGCCCAAGGCCTGTAGAATTTTTCTTGCAGGGAGTAGGGTCTTTGTTGCCATTGTTTTGGCATATTGAGTCAGTTGTAGTTTGTCTGGCGTCAGATAAGCCTTCTGGGCCGTTGTATTCAAGCTGGCAACCAGGAATGTCATATTTTGTGAGGGTACTAGTTTTGATTTCTTTTCATTTACTGTGTACCCCATGCAACTTAGATGTTTTACAAAAGCCAGATGTTGTAAGAGGATGTCCTTGCTTTCTGCTTGAATGAGGCAGTCGTCCAGGTACGGGTATATTTGAATTCCTCTGTCTGCAGTATGCAATTACTGGTGCCAGGCATTTTGTGAAGACCCTGGGCGCAGTAGATAAGCCAAAGGGCAGTGCAGAGAATTGGTAATGGGTTGAACCTGCAATGAAATGGAGGTATCTTCGGCAACTTTATCTGATAGGGACATGCAGGTATGCCTCCTTGAGGTCCGTTACTAGCCATGCTTTCTTGCCCAACATGGAAAGCTGCTGCTGTAGTGTTAGCATCCTGAATTTGGGTACTTGTAAGAAGGTGTTTAGAATTGAAAGGTCCAGAATTGGTCTCCAGGCATTGTCCTTTCTGGGGACTAGAAAGAGTCTTGAGTAAAATCCTTGGCCTTGCTCTCGTGTAGGTACCAGTTGAATGGCTCATATCCATGAGAGCTGTAATTGGTTTTTGTGCCTCTGCCCATTGATTTTGTGGCAGGTTTGGCATTCCTCTTTTCATTGGCAAGGTGTGGAAATGGAATCTGTATCTTCGTGAAATTATGTCTAGGACCCATTTGTCCTTTGTGACAATGTGCCAGTTGTCTGAAAAAAGTGCGAGTTTTCCTCCCAAGGGAGCTGCCAAGAGACTGTTGCTTGGCCAGATGAGGTGCAAGTCATTGAGTTTGCCTTCTGGTGGATTGGGGCCGGTCTTCAACCCCCTTGTGTTGCAGTGCCCCATTGTCTATGTTTGTATTGGGCTTGTGGTTGTCCTCTGCCTCTTGGACGTCTGTATTTACCCCTCTGTGGTCTGTCGGTAGCTGGAAAGGACCAATTTTTAGTTGGCCAATTTCTGCTGAAGCGAGGGGGCTGTACCTGTAGAAAATCTTGGACTATCTGCATAGATTTTGCCTTATCTTCCATTTTCTTTAAGACTTCTTCTGCCTTAACTCCAAATAGAACATCCTGCTGTAAGGAGCATCTAGAAGATTTGCTTTAACATGATCAGGCAGAGTTTGTTCCTTTAACCAAGCATGTCTACATATAACAGACCCAGTGACAGCTGCTCTGCAGGAAGCCTCCAAAGAATCAAAACCACATTGTAAAGTATGTTTGCCCACCTGTTCAGCTGCATGCAACAGATCCTGCATTTCTTTCAATTCAGACTGTTGAGGGTGTGCGCTCATTTTTTGTTTTAGCTGAGACGTGAGAAATTGCTGATATTTTAACATGTGAAATTGGCAATTTAGTGCTCTCATAGCTAGAGTGGCTGAGGTGTAAACCTTTTTCCCCCACCTGTCTAATGCTCTGGAGTCCCTTTCAGAGGGTACAGAATTTTTTGCCATAGAAGCCTTAGCCCCTTTGGGACCCTGGGAGATAGTCTCTGGATTAGCAACAGGACTTTTATAAAGGAATGTGTGTGAATCAGGCACTCTATAGTATCTGTCTGGTTTGGCTGGAGCAGGAGGCAAATCTGGGTTCAAACTAGATTCTAAGTAAACATCATCCACAATGTCTAAAACTGGGGGGATGGCAAGTGGTCTGTGCTGGGGGAGTAAAATAAACTCTGAGCCTTTTCTTTGAGTCAGAGTAGTCCTGACCTTCCCAGTAAAAGTGTTCCCTCAGTGTGTAAAGTTTTCCAAAGGAGTAGTCTTCAGGAGGAGAAGCTGAAGGAATAGAATCCTCAGCATCAGAATCTTCATAAGGGAAGAAGGAGTAATCCTGGTCCTCAGAGGAGCCTGAGGAAACAGACACTTGATCAGAGGAGGCATAATCTTCCTCTTGTCTAGGCCTTTTGTCAGGTGGGGGTTGGGAACCCCTGATTAGAGATCAAATCTTCAGCCATTATAAGCATCTGTTTCTTAGGCATGGGGCCATGAACTGGAGACTGCAGTGCAGTCTTTAGGTTTAAAAGGAGTCTTAAGCTTAGGATACGTTTTTATGGTGAGCATAGTCGGTCTGAAGATGCTTTCAGAAACCTAAGGTGTTTCTGCAGCATCGACTTCTCTTTCTGCAGAGTCGTCGGTAAGGGCTGAACAAAATGGCTGCGTCGGCCTAGCGCTCTCCGCCAAAGGCTCCGAAGCGGTCTCGGGTTCCAAATTTGCGGTAGTCAGGGGCTGCGTCGGAGCCTCACTGAAGACCGGTGAACCAGAGACCGGTCCAGCCGAGGCCTCGGAGGTCTGGCTTGGGCCTAGGCCGCCTGTCCTTATCCTTGCGTTGTTTGTGCACGCCGGTAGTCGGTTGCTCCGACGGCATTGTGTAGTTAAATTTTCTACCAAAAGTGTCGTGCGAAATCAAAGCGTCTTTTTATAGTACGCTAATTAAACTTAGCACAAAAACGACAACCAGTGACGTCGTGGTCTGGGCCTAGGCAAGGTATGCAGAAAGAGTGAACATCCTTATGCGCGGTATTGGCTTCCCACAAGAAATACAATTAACTTTTTCTGACTTCGGTCTGAGGCAAGAAAAAAGTTTCCCCAATGGGGTACTTAGCTTTATTGAAGACTTCGGATCTGAAATTCAACTTTGAAAATCTCAGGAGTCGGCCGACAGGCACTTGCAAACTGTTTCTGCTTCGGGCACCGCACGGCAAGAAAGACTTTAGAAAATGGCGTTGGATGCATTATATATACCCCTGGTGCACTGACGTCAAGGAAGAAGCGACAGCAACCGACGCTGGACCAAGACTTTGGAATTCCGGCCGACTGCGGGACCGCCTGACGGCAGGATAACCCAAGTGTGATGACTGCAGCAGGGTAACATGATGAACATAGAGATCTGGGTATCTAGCACCAGGCATCATGGGATACAAGTAGCTCTCGAGCTTTTGAAGATGGCAGAGTCGGAGCCAAGGGTCGGCTCCGAACCCAACCAGCAAGAATGAAGGCGAGATAGACAACTTAACATTGAACCTTCACTCGAAATGGTAAATCCTTGCCACCTGAAGCATAAATAAATGAAATGCAACTGGAAATCCATCTGGACAAAGTGATTTTGGAAACAGGAGACCCAATCCTGTTTTCAGAAAATGAGAAACAACTGATCAGATTTTGAGATCCTTCGTTCTATGCAAATAGAATCATAATTGTCTGTGCACATCCAGCTGATGAAATCTAAATTCTGCCTTGTTTGAGAACTCTGCAAAGAATACAGGTAGTTCAATGGATTTGTTTAGATTACTGACGGAAGCCACTTTCAGTAGAAAGGAAAGATTAGGTCTGAGGGAAACCCTGTCCTTATGAAAAATCAAGTAAAGTGGTCTAACTGATAAGGCTTGAAGCTCCAAGACACATCTGGCTGAAGTGATGGCTACTAAAAAGAATGTCTTCCAAGTCAAATATTTTAAATCACAAGTGGCTGCAGGCTCGAGGGGGGGGGGGGGTGTGAAGTGAGATATTGTAGAACAAAATTTAAGTCCCAAGGCATAACTGGTTCAAAAACTGGAGGACGAAGCAGCATAGTGCCCTTCAGAAATGCCTTACAAAGTCTGTGTGCAATGAGACTAGGCTCATCAGCAATGTGAAATGTGGATATAGCCGCCAACTGGACTTTAATAGTTGCGGCCGCTGATCCTTGGTTGAAAAGCATGGAGAGGAACTCCAGGACTGACGAAATCGAGGCTGTATAAGGATCAATTTGTCTTGCATGCGCCCAGATGGAAAATCTCTTCCATTTGCTGGAATACATTTTTCTGGTGGAAAGCTTATGGGAAGACGACAGAATATGAACCACTTCCGGCGAAAATTGATGAAGCCTGACTAATGATGGATGTGGAGGAGCCAGGCTATCAGCCGAAGGGTCTGAAGAGAGGGATGAAGCTGCCCTGACATACTTGTCAGCAAATCTGGTTGAGGGTCCAGAATCCAGGGGGCATCCACTAGGTAAAGATGGAGGAAGGGGAACCAAATTTGACGAAGCCAGTGTGGAGCAATCAGAAACATTTTGCTTCCCAAAGACTGCGCTTCTTGAATAACCTTTGTCAGCAGAGGAACAGGAGGGAAGGCATACAAGTAGACCGAAGGGCCAATCGTGAACTACAGCAACCCTGGGTGACTCCCCCTGAGGGGGGATAAGAGTGAAGTAGCTGCTGCATTTGATATTGAGGGGGCTAGCAAATAGGTTGCAGCAAGGCTGACCCCATCTGCGGAAAATTTGCTCCACAACCTGATTGTTCAGGGACCATTAGTGAGGCATTAGCATCGCTCTGCTCAACCTGTCGGCAATCACATTGGACTTCCCCGGAATGTGCGTTGCTACAAGAAAACGTTGGGAAGCCACTGCCACACTCGCATGGCCTCTCTGCAAAGGGGATATGACTTTGTTCCTCCCAGTTTATTTAGATACCATACTAACGACATACTATCTGAGTGGATTGCAATTGTCCCGAGAGGAAGAAAGCTCTGAAGTGCTTGCAATGCTAGTAGCACTGCTCTCATCTTCAGGAGATTGATATGCAGATGCATCTAGTGTTCCTGCCACGTGCCTTGTACTGTACTGCCTAGATAATGCCCCCCCACCCTATCTAGGAGGCGGCCGTGGTCACTGTGGCAACAGGAGGGGACGGAACGAAGGGTTTTCCTGCGTCGAAGTTGCTGGTGTGAAGCCACCAGTGTAGATCCTGCTTGCACCTGTCTGATTATGAGATGAGAGAGAGGCAGATCTTGCAGAGACCACTGGGTGAAGAGTAGCCATTGAAGGAGCCTCGCCAAAGCAACCAGCATAATTGTAGCAACCATCGTGCCCAACAATTTGAGGATCAATCTTGCCTTCACTCTTCTCAAAGGGAGTAACGAGTACACCTGCTGTTGTAAACTTTGAATCCTTTCTCTTGGTAAGAACGCCCTCATGAGCATGGTGTCTAACTCGGCGCCTATAAAGGTGACATTGCGAGGGCAACAAGGCAGACTTTTCCCAATTTAGAGTTATGCCTAATTGTTGACAGTTTGATAGAGGCGTCTGGTTTGAAGGAGTAGATGCCTGGTGGTAGCAGAAAGGAGCCAGTCGTCCAGGTATGGAAACACTTGGAATCCCTGACGTCTCAAGTGAGCCGTTACCACTGCCATGCATTTGGTTAACACCCTGGGGGCTGTGGTGAGAACAAAGGGTAGGGCGTGAAATTGAAAAGGACCAGCTCCCAGCCGAAGCGTAAATGACTTTGGATGCCCTGTCCATCTTTATATGGTAGTAAGCATCCTTGAGGTCGATCCACACTTTTCCCAACAACGGGAGAACAGAGTGCAATGTGACCATTCGGAACTTGGACTTCTTTACATGGGTGTTCAATCTGCTGAGATCCAAAATGGGTCTCAAATCCCCCGTCCTTTTCGGCACCAAAAAGAATCTGAAGTCCCTAATCCGATCTGGTCTGAGGGGACAAGCTGGATGACTCCTTTATCTAGCAGCTTTAAAACCTCTGAAGCTGCAGAATCCTTTGGGTGGAACATCTGGGATTTTTTTGATCGGAGGGGGAGCTGAAAAGGGAATGACATATCCTCCGGAAATTATTTTTATACCCATTGGTCCTAAGTTATACTTTGCCAGGCCTCTGGGTATAGTGAAATGCGACCCCAGACTGGCTCCGGAAATGCACAGTTGGGCCTCCCATCAGGAGTGCTGGTAGGGAGAACCACGAAAGGAATCACGGTCTCCCTGATTATGCGGACCTCCTCTGCCTCCAGGGTGGCATCTACCAGAATTACCACCCCCCTCCCCTGCCTCTGGAGGGGGACTCACCTTGCGCGGCATGAAAAAATCTCTGCGATTTTTTGAACCACATCTTCCCACCCCTCTGGGACTTGGGATAAGGCCTAGAGGATAGGGAAAAACGGACTCCCACAGCAGACAGTTCTTCCCTCTTGCTAGCACCTAGTGAGTGTCCTTTACCTTGGTTCCGAATAAGGAGGAACCATCAAACGGGGCGTTGGTGAACAGAGACTTGAAGGCCTCCACGAAATTACAGAGGCGCATCCAGGAGCGTCTCCTAAGAGCAACTCCTGAACTCGCTGCCCTACCTGCTCCTTCATCTGCATAAGAGATCAGCCTCATGGAGGAGTTAGCAATACAGTTGAGGGTAGACATCGGAGCATTGACCTTCTGAGCCACTGCATCAGAAACATTACCCTGTAGAGCATCTCCAAGCTCTTTCAGGAGATCTCTTTGGAGCCGTGTAAAAATGAGATAAGTAATTCAGTGACCACAGTGTAAAGGCCGCTGAAGAAAACATACGCTTCCCATACCAGTCCATGGTCCTAGATTCCTTTTTCGTGGCCGCTGCCACCACCATGGCATCTATAGGAACTCCCTTGGATAGAAACTCTGTCAGTGGGGGCGGACAAGAATTTGAGTCTCCCGGGGACTTGTTCCACAGAGTCAGGGGTTTCCCCACACCCTTCAACAAACCAGATCTAAAAGCTCGAAGGGTGGAGACACCCAGGAGGCGGAGAGCTGAGCCCCAAAGGCCTTCAGGAACACAGACTCCTCCTCTGAGGGAGCTTTGAAGGGCCAGTCACCACTCTGCTTCAAAATTTCCAGGATGTCAGAGAAAGAGATCCACAGAAGATGACTTGGGGGACCTCTCAGATTCCTCGAGGTCGATGTCTGAAGTGAGGGACTCATCTTTTGAGTCAATGTGCTTCCTCTTGCACGTTCTTTTTCTGGGTGGCTCCACAGGCAAACACACTGAGAGGCCCTCAGAAATAAGGGGACCACTCATGGGGGTATTTTCTGAGGCCTTCGGTCTCCGCTGTCAAAAGATAGAGGGCGATCAGAAACCCGCACCTGAGCTGGAGGGGACAGTGTGTCAGCGCCGAATGATGTCACTGAGGACCTGGCCAGTGCGCTCCGCATGGCCTCGTAAGATGGTCACCCCAGCTCCGAAGATCGACCAGTCATGGAAGACCTTGGAGCAGAAGGGACAAGGTCCGAAGCCGATGCAGGGATCAGGCTTCCCCGAGCCGAAGCACAGAGGGAGGCTAGAAGCCAAAAAGCGACTAGAGGCCTCCCCCTCGGGTCCGACCAAGGAACCATGACTCCTAGACCCCGTGGAAGGAGCAGACTGGGTCGGAGCTGAAGCCGGAGCAGATAAGCCAGGACGGGCCATCGGAGCCAACCTAGGGACATCTGACAGCGCTGACCACTCCGGCTCCGAAAGCAGAGATTCGATCAGACGTATCAACACTGGTTGGGTGACGGGCTCCGAAGCAGACTGGGCTGGAGCCGAAAAAAATTTTGCCAGAATCGGTGACTGGAGAAGTCTCTGCACCACTATCTACATCCACATCTGAGAGAGTCCTGGAGGACCTAGAAGATGAGGAAGGAGAGCTAGACCTCCTCTCCGAAGGAGACCTATGAGTAGGAGAGACCGGCTCTGAACACCTCCGTAATCGGCTCAGAGGGACTTTGAGCCGAAGCAGATTCGGTCAATATACTAACTTCCTGCGGCTCCAAGAACAGTGGAGCAGAGGATGCCACAGAAGATTTCACTACTTTCTCTGGAGGCTCCGAGGATACAGATGGAGCCGGAGAACGCTTTTTTGCTTTAGAGGGAGAGGACTTAAACCTAGAAGCCCTTCCCAAATCCACCTCTGAGGGTTTCAAAAGTCCTTTCAAAATTAGTTCCTCTCCTGAAGAACACGCGGGCTAAATGCGTGGCAAAAAGTAAGACTCCTGGAGGTGAATAGCCCCCAAACAATAAACACAGGCAGTGTGTCCATCAGTGATAGACATTTTATAACCACATTTAGTACACTTCTTAAAGCCCAAGGGCTTATGCTCTTTCGTATCCTTAGACATGGTGAAAGAAAAACCAACCGTTAACAGTCAACTGTTTATATATAAAGTGCGGGAACTAAGCAAAACCAGACAAGTACACAAGACCTCTAACTTAATCGGTCTCAACAGGAAACAAAGAAAGACTAGGTCCTCTAATTTAAACGGTCCTAGCCCGAGGGATAGGTACCTACTAAACTAAGAAGAAACAGAAGTGGCGGACTAGGTCCTCTAACTGAAACTGGCCTAGCCCTTAGGGGAAACAGTTAGCAGGACACCACAAAAGACAATACCAGAAAACAATTTTTTTTTTTTTTTTTACCAAGGTTAGATCAGTACACACACAGCTATGAAAATAGCTTTTTATTTTTGAAGCAAAAAACTGTTAAAGACCAAAGTGATACTTGGCCACAGCCAAGAGAGACCACGTCTGAGCTATACGAGCGGCAAACGAGATCTGGGGAAAGGGAGCAGTGCAGCATGGGATACCTTCTTAGCCCAGCCAATTGAAAGATTTCGAGCTAGAGTATGGCCGATTCGGAGCAGAGGTTCGGCTCTGAACCCACGGGTAAGAATGTAGGCAAGATTGGACTACATAACATCGCTAACACACCTCTAACAAGTAATACAAGAATAAATGCCTAATTAAACAAATCACACATTGAAGGAGCAGCCCTCTAAATAGAATTGGTCTCAGCAGCTCTAATCAAAAAATGAGCTAGCTAGACATGAAAGGAATGGAAGATAACTGAACACACCTCCAAGTAGTAATACAAGTATGACAAACTCACAATGCAGTCGCGCACACACACTCTAATCAGCTTATCTGCAGACTGACAAGAAATATGTTTCTAAAACTATTTTTGCTAAACCAAAGTATCCTAAGGCAAACAGAATAATTTTAGACTATACTAGGCTAAAGGTAGTACAAAATGGGATAGGGAAACTATTTAGGCCTAAATAAAATAGCGGCCAGTAAAAATAAACACCACACACTAATAAACAAGTGGAACACTATCTAAATGAGCGCATTCCAAGAATTAACTAATTAAACAAAGTTATGAAAGTAACTTATCTAAAACTAATGTACAAAAATATTTTTCACTTAGCCAGAGCTAGATCACCCAATCTGTTTCAGTGGAAAATGGGATCTGTGAAAGGCACTAGAGCATCATGGGATATGGAGTACACCACGAGCTAGTTGAAGACCTCGAACTTTGGTAAACGGCAGAGTCGGAACAGAGGACTAGTTCCAAACCCATCAGTACAGAATGAAGGAAAGATAGCACAACTTCACATCAAATTCTTTATCACCATTTTACATCCTATATACGATTCTTAAAAGTCCACTTCCAACAGCTGAACTTAAATCTCTTATGTGGCAAGTTATGCCCAAGTCCTGTTGGCCCATTCAAATCATACATGCATAAGCTATATAGCAGTAGACATTTATTGCTTAAAAATCTTTGCTCTGAAACTGTCTTAATCAGTTCAGGGTTAACATTTAAAGTCAACCAAGTCCTCATGTTCAGCAATTTCTGCCCCTTCCTTACAGTCATTTGCATATTTGGGATAGCATTTATTATCCAGATCATATTTTTGGGATCAGTCTTTGCAATAAACTCTGTTGGGTTCATTAATGTGTTTGCTGAATTTCCACCACATTTTGTGTCTCTGTTAAATTACAGTGTTAGTTCTCAAGTTATGACCACTAACCTGTAGAGCATTCCTCTACTGCATGTTTACAGCAGTGGAATTAAAAAGACTACTGGCAAATTGTTTCAAATGCCACTTTTTTTCCTCAATAATGAAGTGAATATGGTCCACCATGAGGCATTACAGCATTTACTTCCAGAATACATGGTCATGCAGTCAGAAGATTCAGACTCCAGCACCACCAGTGGGTTATTATAATTAAATACAGTCTGCAAATGGGGGATGGGGACACATTTGGGAATTATGCAGTTTGGTGAAGTATTAAAGATTTTCATACAATAAATGCAATACACCTCAGGTTGTCTGGGCAAACATTCTAACTTGTTATTTTTAGCTATGGATTCTGCTCAAACTTGAAAAAAAGTTATGTACTCACCATAATGTTCCATGTATGCAGCAGAGTCTGAACAGAGGAATCGGTTCCAAGCCCAAACAGCAAGAATGAAGGAGAGATAGGGCAACATAACATAATACATTTAATGAGAGCCAGAGGAGCTGTTAGCTGCATTCTTCAGATGGCATGCACTCAGAAAATAGCTCCATTTAAAACTCTAAGGCTTCTTACCAGAATGCCTTTTGTGCAATCAAACACCATTATAATGGACTTTGAGGAACACCACTGTACGGCATAAAATACATAACGTTTTAGTACACACGCACTTTTGTCTGACCATCTGATTTAAGAATCAGAGCGTCCTTTAGCTTTATCCAGTTTGGCAGATAAAAACTGTGCTTCTTGAATGAAGCAATTAAAGAAGACAGGCAAAGTAATATTTTAAATGCTCTACTGTTGTACATGTAAACTATGCCCAAAACACAGTATTACAATTTAAATAATGTGACAAGAAAATGTCCAGAATTTATCCAATACATTTATTTCCAACTGAAATGACAGTTACATACATACTATATTATTTCTGGAAAAGCAGGTCCATCAGTTGCATGAAGGACCATGGTTGGAGACATTAGGACTGCTTGGCAAACAAAATACTCCAAGGCTGCCAATTACCCTTCCTTTTACAAAGATGTACTATGGCACTCAGCCTCCGCAGATCAGAGGTTAGTTGAATGAAGTTAAATAAGACACAATCTTCTCAGCCAAAGAGAAGGAAGGAGAGCAGTTATGGTACAGATATATCTGTTCTTCCAAATCTAGTCTCCTAAGTACATAACTTCCATAGCAGATAGGAGGAAGTTCATTCTTCGTAAGAGGCAGGACAGTCTATTGTTACTGGGTGGTACCCCTCATGAATATACCCATGATAGCAGCAGCTCCAAAGGAAGACCTAAATCTGCTTCTCACATCCCGCTTATAATGCCTTGTAAAGGCATTGACAGAAGATTATGCAGCTGCTGCAAAAATCATCAACTACATTTTTGACAAATGTTAGTGGTTGAAGTGGTTGAACAAGCCTTGGATATTGGGGTTAGGAATTTGCTGCATTTCATCCAACAAAATTTGATACATTCTGAAAGACATCGGGCAAGATTGCAGAAACTTTATGGCCTAATTTTTAGTTAGAAAACAAAATGAAACAGTTTTTACACATGGGCATGATATTCAACAAATGCATCAGATCTTCTGTTTTGATTATCCCCGTTTGTCTTGTAATTAAGGTATATGTGAAAACACATGTAAAGTCAATACATTGACAGAAGCTTAGGGGGTATGATATATTTTAAAGCCAAAGCACAGCAACAACGTAAAAGGAAACGAAACTGGTGTGGATGGCGACCTCAAAACTCCTCAGCTCGGACACAAACCAGAAGAAAAACGTTTTATTGCACAGAAACACAAAATAAAAAATACTGAATCCAAGTTAAGCGCTTTCGGTCTGACATTTACAGACTTCTTCAGAACATAGGCAGACATCAATTCATTCATTTTTAAATATATTTAGGCGCCAAAAGGCACTTTCAAATCAATCAATAATTAAAGGTACATGAGCTAATAAGTGTAAACATGACAAATCCTTCCCCAATGAATACCTATCTTAAAAAAATGAATAAATGAATAAAATACCATCTAGAATAACAAGTGCATAAGTAGTACATAATGTCCTAAGAATGATAATACACAAAACTGGAAGAACATAATGTAACTCATAGGGGCTGAATACAACCAAATACATGGTATTAACCTACCAATTAATATTGCTATATAGCCTAAAAGTAACAATAAAAATAGATGTAGATATGATGATATTGAACTATTAAATATAGAATATTTTATAATATTTAAAAATGTTTAAAAATGGTTACAAATAGTGGAAATAATAAATGTAATATGAAAATGGATATGAAAAGTTGATGTATATTTATTTATATTTATTTTAGTATTTATTTTTGTATTAATGAATTGATATTTATTTTCATATTTATATTAATGAATTTGTATAAAAGAATAAATAAAAATAAACTGTTAAATGTATAAAATTGTAAAAATATAAAAATACTAGGAGAAGATGTGTTTTGATACTTTGAAAGATGCTAAATGAGTATTTTGAAAATATGTAAAAAATATAGATGTAAATGTGAAATGTGTAAGTGAATGCAGGTCACTATTCAAAAACCACTATGCTAACTGCAGGAACGGTTTGATACTGATAAAATCATTGATGCCAGGCAGTCTTGTGTCATCGGAAATAATTTGCCATTTACTTTCTTTCATAGCCAATAAAGCTTTTACATTCCCCCCAAACACTGTTATATTAACCTTGTTGATGATAGCAAATTTGAAATAATGTGTGACACCGTTATTTAAAATGTGCCTATAAAGAGCATTCTTTGTATCCTTCTTAATACTAAATAAATGCTCATAAATACGTAGTCTTAGATGTCTCACAGTCTTGCCGATATAAAACGCTGAGCATACTTGGCAAGTTGCAAGATACACAACAAATTTGGTGTTGCAGTTTCCTGTCTTACAAAATATATGTGTTTTGTTAAAATTATCCAAAATAACACCACCTGTTTCGTTAATAGTGTGGCACTGGTTACATGAACCGCATTTTCTTGTACCAGTTGATCCCCCTTTGGTACCTCCCATGTTTGATTCCAAAATCCTTTTAAGATTCTTGCCTGTTTTGTACACAAATGTGGGATGAGTTCCCAATGTCTGGGCCAGTTCATTGTTCATGGTGAATAAATTCCAATGATGCCTCACTATATTTATATTGGAATCAAACATGGGAGGTACCAAAGGGGGATCAACTGGTACAAGAAAATGCGGTTCATGTAACCAGTGCCACACTATTAACGAAACAGGTGGTGTTATTTTGGATAATTTTAACAAAACACATTTTGTAAGACAGGAAACTGCAACACCAAATTTGTTGTCTATCTTGCAACTTGCCAAGTATGCTCAGCGTTTTATATCGGCAAGACTGAGAGACATCTAAGACGACGTATTTATGAGCATTTATTTAGTATTAAGGAGGATACAAAGAATGCTCTTTATAGGCACATTTTAAATAACTGTGTCACATCATTTCAAATTTGTGATCATCGACAAGGTTAATATAAGTGTTTGGGGGGGAATGTAAAAGCTTTATTGGCTATGAAAGAAAGTAAATGGCAAATTATTTCTGATGCCACAAGACTGCCTGGCATCAATGATTTTATCAGTATCAAACCGTTCCTGCAGTTAGCATAGTGGTTTTTGAATAGTGACCTGCATTCACTTACACATTTCCATCTATATTTTTTACATATTTTCAAAATACTCATTTAGCATCTTTCAAAGTATCAAAACACATCTTCTCCTAGTATTTTTTATATTTTTACAATTTTATACATACTTTTATCAGTTTATTTTTATTTATTATTCTTTTATACAAATTCATTAATATAAATATGAAAATAAATATCAATTCATTAATACAAAAATATACTAAAATAAATATAAATAAATATACATCAACTTTTCATATCCATTTTCATATTACATTTATTATTTCCACTATTTTTAACTATTTTTAAACATTTTTAAATATTATTATAAAATATTCTATATTTAATAGTTCAATATCATCATATCTACATCTATTTTTATTGTTACTTTTAGGCTATACAGCAATATTAATTGGTAGGTTAATACCATGTGTTTGGTTGTATTCAGCCCCTATGAGTTACATTATGTTCTTCCAGTTTTGTGTATTATCATTCTTAGGACATTATGTACTACTTATGCACTTGTTATTCTAGATGGTATTTTATTCATTTATTCATTTTTTAAGATAGGTATTCATTAGGGAAGGATTTGTGTCATGTTTACACTTATTAGCTCATGTACCTTTAATTCTTGATTGAAAGTGCCTTTTGGCGCCTAAATGTATTTAAAAATGAATGAATTGATGTCTGCCTATGTTCTGAAGAAGTCTGTAAATGTCAGACGAAAGCGCTTAACTTGGATTCAGTATTTTTTTTATTTTGTGTTTCTGTGCAATAAAACGTTTTTCTTCTGATTTTCTTCTGGTTTGTGTCCGAGCTGAGGAGTTTTGAGGTCGCCATCCACACCAGTTTTGTTTCCTTTTATATTTTAAAGCCAAACACTGCACTGTGGGATACCTGAAGCTAGACTAAAAATACTCAAGATGGACCCCATGTGGGCAAACTCTAGAACTGCACTTAATAGTGTTCCAAAGTAGTATTAAAATGTAGGAAACCTCAAAACTTGATGAAATAAACATGTTTTTTTCATATGGGGGCACAGTTCTCCTTTAAGGCTTTAGGTATAAAGGAGGGATTGGTGGGAAGACGCAGACCAGGCACTATAAACAGTGTTCTATGGAACAGGCTACGGGTACCATAGTTTTACAAATCCTAACAGGCTTTGAAATGCCAAAGTAGTTCTACAATGGGGTAATACGTCGTAGACTAGCTTACCTCATTGTGTATGCACTGTAATGGATACACAGAGTATATACACAAATTACCACGTTGCTGCATGTATGTCATTTAGAAAAACAGGTTTGGAGCAAAATGCTGCTCCCACTTGGGTAACCGACAGGAACCCATAGTACAATCTGGAAGCATTTCAGCTACTGTTCTGCCACTTCCTCTCCTGATATCGTGTTGCTCAGCAAGCAGCACATGGAAAAAAAAGTAAAACTCTACACAGCTGGAAAATTAACAGCACTAGTCTCTCCTTATCACAATCAACTATCCAGCCCCCTTCTCACTGAATGTGTAAAGCGTCCACCATCTGAAAGTTCACACAACACCAGACTCTTAACATAATAAAGCAATGAACTCCAGTTAACTATCATGGCAGTAGCCTGTAAATTCTTTATTACAGTCAGGATGGCAGAGAAGAGCACTACGATGTATGGCAGCAGAGGAAGGGAATATATGCCTAAGCAAGTAGACACACACAGCTAGTAGCAATGGCATACATTCCCTTAACCTACCATACACTGCAGCTCTGTTGTGTTGCCAAGCTGCAGAACAATGTTAGTCACTCCCCAGTACAGTAGTGTCTGAAACTCTAGAAGTAATGGGACCATATGCCACCAGGGACTTTCTCCATAGCAGCATAACAAAGAAGGTGCTGAAAGCATGTATGTATCTGTGCATTCCCCCCCTATGAATACTAGTGCCCATGACACTAAAATATGTGAACGCTGCTGCAGATGTTAGACATGGCCTGTGCCCAGAGTCGCACAGCTGCCTTCTAGCAGATTTAATTACCACTAGAAAAAATGTCTTTCCAAGTAACAGACTTAGAAAGGAGCCAAGGTCAATCTGTCTTCTCTCCAGAGCCTAAGAAATAGGATGGTTTCTACATACTATAGACTGCATAGGCACCTCTGGTACTCCCTTAACAGAATGAAGTCCTGTAGAAAAGCAAATCAGTAATGTATTTCTGTGATGGGGCAACTGAGGGATAACCCATGTCTGAACAGGGTATTTTTCAAGACGATTGTCCTTGGTTTATTGCCATTTGTTATATCTACTAGGTAGATCAGTTTCAGGTAGTATTCCATGCACATTCTTCTAGATCATTGGCTTTTTTGAGGTATATTGGAAAGGATTGGACTCCAGAAGCATGCTGTTAGCAACTACTTTGTCCTGTGTGCATTCACAAAGCTATGCAAACTGGCTTCCTGTTCTAGGTCCTGGATGGCTTTGCTATGACCATTCTTCAGGTTCTCCTGGATCCATACCCTTTCACCTCATATAGCCTAAATGCTATTGCAGTTAACAGAATCGAGAGCATGGTGCAATTTGCACTTGCAGCTAATGGTAGATGTTCAAATTCCTCCCTGCTGCAGTAACTGCACCTACTCTCTCTTCCCCTAGTTCTGTATATAGTTAGCTGTTGGGATATAAAATTTTTCATAGTACTGATTGTTGGCTTGATTTAAAATAAATTCAATTTTGTCTTAGAGAGACTCAATCCCTATGGAAAAAAACAGGATTTACCGACCATGACAGCAATGAGAACAGTTTCCATGTAGTGAACCTCAAATTTACTTGAGTGTTCAAATGGAAACAGACGGTTAACTTTTTAACAGATTAAGTAGGAGCAACCTGGTTCCAAGGTGGTCTCAGGTGTAGAACTCCCTTCAGAAACTGTTTTACTAAAAACTGAAAAAAGAGGATCAATGGGTAGACAGGCTGAAATGTCCATAAGATGCACCTTAAAGGAATAAAGGATGCCAGAGTATAGTAATTTACAAAAACATTTAAGAACCAGTGGTACACAATCCTTGATAGGGCCCTGGTTACAAGACATGGACCAAAGTAGCAGGTTTTCATGCCACCTTTAGTAGCTGCTGTGCATCCACATGAGAGGATCCTAAAAGGTATCAGAATTGAATCATCCAAGCAGTTAATGGAAATTGAGACTGGGGTACATCAACCCCCCCCTTTTTTTTTTTAAACACCTTCATTGAATTATCACAAGACATACTCAAATATACATTTATATAAAAGAAAACAAGTTAACATGTTCACAGTTACATTTACCACATGTACTCTTTTTATACAGTCAAGTCAATGTTAAATAAATTAATCAGCTCCTGCCTTCCCTTAAATCTCACTCTTTCTCCAAAACCTAATTCTGCAAATATCTGTTCCCAGTTTCCATTTATTCTATGCAATTTGCAACTACTAGTTTCTAAAGATCCCACTTCCAGCACCTCTCTGTTATAATATTCACTACTTCAAATACAGTTGGTTTCAACTGATTTCCATTTTCTAATTGCTTTTTGGCAGCCACCAACATTAAAGTTAACAAGGCCTTACTACATCTAGGCAATCTGGATTGAGTCCCAGCTCAAAAAATACTTTCCTTGGGTACAGCTACTTGCTCTCCCAATATTTCTAAGAATATTTGTAGGAAATTTTTAAAGTCTGCCAGCTTGTTGCATTCCCAAAAAATATGTTCCCAGTTATATCTTTCTTCCCCCATCACACATCAACATTTGCCATCTTCCTGAGGAATTGACATCTGCTTGGGCTATAAAAATAAAATACCTATGCAAATACTTCCATGCAAAAATCCTAAACCTTGTGAAATTTTTTGCATGCTTCAAAGCCATACACGTCTTCCCATTGCTCCCTTGTTGATTGCTATTCAAGTTTCTCTTCCCAGTCTTTTCTAACCTCCTCTGATTCTTATAGTTATCAGGCAATATTTTATATGCCCTACTAATAATCATCTTTTCTCATAGCTTCAGTCCTAGACTCAACTAAACTCTACCAGAGCAGGAATTTAATTTAAGCCTCCCCTAACCATTTCTCTTTGCCTGTACTCTTGATAGCAATCCCTGATAGGGAAGGCAGTCTCTACTCTGCAGTCCAAGTGCTTTCTTGGCCTCCTCCCCACACAATTACCCCCCCCCTAGTTACTTCCTCCCAAAACCTTGGTTCATTTGCCAGAATCTTTCTCGTGTTGGCGTAGTTCTTAGAATACTTTCTGCTACTTTATGAATATAATATTCCTTATGGCGGTTATCCTTAAGGATCCACATCCAAAATTCCACTCGCTCATTTCTTGAACATTCCCCTTGCTTCATCATTATCCCCTTTCCACTTCGAATTACAGCTTTCTGCTTGTGTAATATACATGAGCCTCAACTGTGCAGCTCTAAAATATCTTTCACATCAGATAATCCAAACCACCTTGTTCTATTGGAAGGATCAACATCTCACTACACACCCCTGCCCTCTTCCTCTACTAGATAAAGTCCTTCAACTATATTACTGTCCACAAGTTCTGCTTTGGTTGATAAAATAGTCAAACCAGATTGATTTGATCAAAAAAAAAAACAAAAAATCTAGAGACACCAAGAGGGGGAGAGAGAACTTAAACCACGACACGGTTATAATAGAACGCTGGGAGGGACAGATTCATCACCCAGACTCCCTATGCTGTGGAACAAAATCGGGGATTTCACAAACTACCACTGCTTGACAGAGCACAGCAAAATGATAGGCATAGTTTTTCAAACTAAAGGGGGTAAAAAAGCCACATAACTATGGGCTAGGCTTATAAATGCCCTTGGGCAGATAGCCTAGTATGAACCTATGAACCTATGCCCTGCCTGTATACAAAACTAAAGGGACTAAACATTTTCACTGCTTGTATCTTGCTACCCATAAACAGCAGCTTCCAGTTTTTCAGTTTTTGTTTTCTCTTTTGTTTGGTCTCTTCCACCATATCCTCAGATGCCATAACAGGATCCTTTTTAATCAAATTACTTTATTAGATCCACATAAATATAGGTACTGCTGAACCAGTTCATGTGTGGGTGACAGTTTACAGCCATAGCCTTTGTTTTGTCTTCATTAATTTAACATTCAGAACAGACATGAACATGTCTTAATGTTCCATGGCACTGAGATGTCCTTTTCTGGTTTTATCAGGTACAAGACAGTATCATCTGCAGATAAAGCTATTTTTTTTCTTGATTACCACACCAACTATATCCTTGAATTTCCGTCTCTTATTTTCTTTGCCAGTGGCTCTAAATATAACACAACAGGGGAGGACACCCCTGCCTGGTTCCTCTATTCAGACACCTTATCAGAGAGTTACACCCCCCACTTTAAACTTTTGCCTCCAATCCCTCATGTATCCTAATTAACATTATTATTGTATCAAGGAATGCAACTGCTTCTATTGTCCTACTCAAAATTCCAACTTATTCTGTCAAATGCTTACACCCAACAGCATAGTATTTTCTTACATTCTGCTTCCCTGTGATTCATCATTGTTTTATTAATGTTGTTAAAGGTTTACCTCCCCTCCACAAAAAAGCATATTGATCCACATCAATTTCAGCAATTTGTCTGTCATTCTTTTAGCTATTATAGACAAACCCTTTATAACCATGATTTAAAACTGAAATGGGCTTATATGAAGTTGAGTCTGATTTTTTTTTTTTTTACAGTCTTTGATTTCTACATTCCTCTGCTTTATACAAATTTAAACATACCTCTACAGGATCTCATTTTTCTTATTATAGTCTCCCAAACTTTAGCCACTATCCTTTCTACTTTTTGTTGCCCAAGTCATTGAGCTAAATCTGTGTGCGCTCTGGAGTTATCAAAAAAAAAAAAAGTTATGTCCTTACCATAACGTTCCATGTGGAGTGTTCATCTCGCCTTTGTTCTTGCACACGGGTTCGGAGCCGATCCTCGGCTCAGAGTCAGCCGCATCGCAAAGCTCTGCATCTCAGAGAAGCGAGACCAGACCATATCCCACAATTCTCCTTGCCATTACTCCGATCTAGTTGCAAACAAACCAGACCGATAAACCAATACCTCAGGTGCAAGAACTACACACACTCTCAGACATCCAGAGACACACTCTCACCATAGCAAAATAACTAAGGGTAGTAGCATATACCCTATGAGACACAGAACAATATACCCCGGAAGGGGTTAAGACATCTCAGAGTCTAGTCCTACCCGTTCTTCCAAAACACGTGAGGGAGGGAAGGGAGGGAATGTAAGAACAAAGGTGAGATGAACACTCCACATGGAACGTTATGGTAAGGATATAACGTCTTTATATGAGTGTTCAATCTCGCCGTTTGTTCTTACACATGGGTAGCGTCCCTAGCTCCGTCACCCCGAGTGACTCATGGAAGAACGTTCCCAAGCACAGTGGAACCAAAAGATGTCCAGTCTTTGGAGGCTTTGTCAACTCTATAATGAGTGATGAAAGTATGTGGCTTAGACCACGTGCCTGCTGCACAAATAGTGTCCAAAGGCAAACAAGCTGCATGAGCCAAGGAAGTGGAAACGGATCTGGTAGAATGGGCCTTAGGTTTGGTAGGTAAGGACTGATTTGACTTAGAGTATACAAAGGCTATACAATCAGCAAGCCATTTAGATAATGTACGTTTTGTAATTGCCATGCCCTTTTTGTCTGAAAACGCGAGATCTGTCTTCCTGTAACTTTTAGTCCTATCCAAATAAAATCTTAACTGCCTGTGAACATCCAACTCGTGCAGCATATACTCCAACTTATTAGTATGGTTCTTGAAGAAGGTAGGGAGTTCTATGGATTGGTTAATATTTGTGACGGAACATACCTTTGGAAGGAAAGATGGATTTGTATGCAAAGAGACTATCTGGGTGGAAAATCAAGTAAGGTGGTCTGACCGATGATGCTTGCAGCTCTGATACTCTTCGAGCTGAAGTAACAGCTATGAGAAAAAGTGTCTTCCACGATAAGAACTTTAGGAGGCAGGACAAAGCAGGTTCAAAGGGTGGCAACATGAGTTGTGACCGTAACAAATTTAAACTCCATGGAAAGAAAGGCTTCCTGACGGGCGGCCGAAGATGGAAGGTTCCTTTCATAAAAGCCTTACAAAGTCTGAGACACATAATGGGAGAACCGTCCTCACCAATATGGAAGTTCGATATGGCCGCCAACTGTACTCTTAGTGTGGAAGTAGAGGCTCCTTCGTGAAAGAGGATAGATAAAAATTCCAATACTTTATGTAAAGGAGCTACCAGGGGGTCTAAGTGTTGGCTAGACGCCCAGTATACAAAGCGTTTCCATTTACTCCTGGAGAGTTTTATAGTGGAAGCTTTATGAGAGGCAACCAGAATGTGTTGAACTGCCGGAGAAAATAGATCAGACCTGGCTAGGCAGGGAAGCGGAGCAGCCAAGCTGCTAGTTTGAGGGACTGAAGAGACGGGTGAGGAACTCCCGACGAATGGGTCAGTAGATCTGGTACTGGGACCAGAATCCACGGTTCCTCTGTTTGATGGGCTCGAAGAAAGGGGAACCATATCTGCCGAGGCCAGAATGGGGCTATGATAATAATTGCCCTTTCCAGGTTCCTGGCCTTCTGTAGAAATCTGGGAATCAAGGGGGTAGGTGGGAATGCATATAGGAGACCCGGGGGCCAATTGTGTATCAGTGCGTCCCTGGGGACATCCCCCGGAGGGGGTAGAAGGGCAAAATAGCTTCTGCATTTTGCATTCAACGGGGAAGCAAATAGATCGCAGCAAGGCTGGCCCCATCTGCGGAAGATCTTTTCTGCAACCTGTGGATTGAGGGACCACTCGTGAGGTAACAGGATGGCTCTGCTCAACCTGTCTGCAATGACGTTGGATGACCCCGGGATGTGCGTTGCCATCAGAAAGCGACCCGTGGACTCGGCCCATTGCCAAATTCTCATGGCCTCTCTGCATAAAGTACAGTTTTGGACCTACCATAAATGTAGATGGTCGAGTGCTAATACAGCTGCAGTAATCACAGATGGGTTTTCTGCCGTCAGGCGGTCCCTCGGTCGGCCGAATTCCAAAGTCTTGGTCTGACGTCGGTTGTAGTCGCTTTCTCTTCTGATGTCAGTGAGGCCAGAGTATATAAGACACAGCCGACGCCATGTTCTTCAGTCTTTCTTGCCCCAGATGTCAGGTGCCCCCAGAAGGAAGGCAATACATAAATTATGCTTATATGTGTATACATGCAATATAATCCAAAAACAGTGGTTGCAAGCAAATAAACCATAGAAGGATAGCCCAGTCAGGTTGTATGAAGAGGTTGTTAGGCCCCATGCCTTTACCAAGTGGGGAAGGAGGGAGGGAAACCTGTACTGCAGCTGTATTAGCACTCAAACATCTACATTTATGGTAGGTACAAAACTGTACTATGTTCATCGTGCATACAGCTGCAGTAATCACAGATGGGTAGAGTCCCAAAGCTACGCACAGGGTGGTAGGTACTAGGAGGAACTGGGTTGAGCCAGAATGCCCTGCAAAACAGCAGTGGCAAAGCCTGCTCTGGTTCTGGAATATAAAGGCAGGTGGTAGTGTTTTGTGAATTTATGTACAGAACTCCAAGTGGCTGCCTCCAGAATATCTTTGGTAGGAACTCCTCTGAGGAAGGCTGTAGAGGTAGCTGTGGCCCTGGTGGAGTGTGATCTGATACCTGTAGGAACAGATTTCCCACGATAGGAATAACAAAACCGTATGCAGTGGCCTATCCACTTTGAAACAGTCTGCTTGGAAACTGGCTTCCCTTGAGCCCCTACAGCATAGGACACAGAGTTGTTCTGATTTCCTGAAGGGCTTTGTTCTATCCAAGTAGTAATGTAGCTGCCTATGGATGTCTAAAGAATGTAGCAGCCTTTCCCCTTTGTTTTGAGGATTGGGGTAAAAGGTAGGAAGGTGTATGGCTTGATTTAAAAGCTACCCTGGATACCACTTTAGGCATAAATGATGGGTTGGTACGAAGGGAAACCCTGTCCTGATGGAAAATGAGAAAGGGCTGCACTGCCATGAGGGCCTGTAGTTCCGAAACTCTACGAGCTGAAGTGATAGCCAGAAGGAAGGCAGTTTTCCAGGACAAATATTGCAAATCTGTTGAGGCAGCTGGTTCAAAAGGAGGCAATGTTAATTTTTCTAGTATGTAATTAAGATCCCAGGCTGGTATTGGTTGTTTCCTTGGTGGTCTAATATTCTTAGCCCCTCTGAGGAACTGTCGTAAGAGTGGGTGAGAAAATAAAGGAGGATCCGTGTTGTATTCTGCAGAAATGGCTGAGGCATGGATTTTTATGGAAGAAAATGAAAGTCCACTGTTCAGCAGCTCAGCTAGATACTGTAATACCTGAGGCAAGTTCAGTTTTCTAGGGTCCTGGCCTTTTTTCTCATTCCAAGAACAAAACCGCTTCCATTTTGCGGAGTAAGCTTTTCTAGTAGATGGCCTTCTGGCCTCCAAAATGACATCCTGCACCTCCTTGGAGAGTAGGGTCTGTTGTGGTGTTAAGGAATTTTCCATGCAGCGAGATTGAGTGTTTTCAGCTGACTGTGGAGAGTTTTGTAGCTGTGCTGAGTCAGCAGAAGAGGCATTAGAGGCAGGGACCAGGGAGGAGTATGTGTTAGGCTCCTCAGCAGTGGATACCAGTGTTGTCGTGGCCAATCTGGAGCAATCAGTATCATCTTCGGCCCGTCTGCTCTTGCTTTCAAAAGTACCTTGGGCAGAAGAGGCAGAGGTGGGAATGCGTAAACTGTCCATGCTGTCCAACTGAATGAAAGTGCGTCCATTCTCCAGGCCTTTGGATGAAAGGTCCTTGAACAAAACGTTTCCAATTGATGATTCCTGTGGGAGGCAAAAAGATCTATGTCGGGCCTCCCCCACACTTGGGTTATTTCTGTAAACACCTGAGGATGTAACTTCCATTCGTGTGGATCGGTCATATTTCTGCTTAAATTGTCTGCTAGCGTGTTTTCCAATCCTGGCAGGTACTGGGCTTGAAGTTCGATTTGCCATTCCAGAGCCAAGTTCCAAAGAGTCTTGGCTAGTCTGCACAAGGGGTATGAATGTGTTCCTCCTTGTTTGTTTATGTACCACATTACTGTGGTGTTGTCTGTTCTCATCAGTAATTCCCCTGGATGCAGGAAGTCCTTGAAAGCTGTAATTGCATTTATTACTGCTAGCATTTCTTTTTGATTGATGTGAAGGTGCTTTTCTTTTTGGGACCATATGCCCTGGATGCACCTGTCAGTCATGTGCGCCCCCCAGGCGTAATCTGAGGCGTCTGTTGTGATAACTTGCTTTGCTTGAGACTTGCAGAATGGGAGGCCTGTGTTTGCTTGACATGCTTGGGCCCACCATAGAAATTCCTTTTGCAAACATGGGATTATAGGTATTATTGTTTCCAAACTGACTGTTGAGACCATAGGTTTTTTTAGGTACCATTGAAGTTTCCTCATATGCAGCTTTGCACATGGGATTAAAAGAATGCACGATGCCATGAATCCCAGAGCCTGCAGGATTTTCCTTGCAGTAAGCCTGGTACTTTTTGCTAGTATTTTGAAGTAATGACATAGTTGCCCCTGTTTTTCTGGCGTAAGATAGGCCATCTGGGTGTTTGTGTCCAAATTGGCACCCAGGAAAGTTATTTTCTGAGATGGTGTTAGCCTTGATTTCTCTTTGTTGATTGTGCATCCCAGAGAATGCAATAACCGTGTCACATATGCCAGATGTTCCAGAAGTATGTTAGCTGTCCGCTTGGATCAGGCAGTCGTCCAAATAAGGGTAAATTTGTATCCCTTGAAGTCTGCAGTAGGCAATCACTGATGCCAGGCACTTTGTGAATACTCTGGGCGCAGTAGATAAGCCAAAGGGCAATGCAGAGAATTGATAGCGGATTGAACCTGCAAGAAATCTGAGGTATCTTCTGCAGCTTTGTCTGATTGGGACATGCAGGTATGCCTCCTTGAGGTCCAATGTTACCAGCCAAAACTCCTTGCCCAGCATGGGAAGAAGTTGCTGTAATGTGAGCATCTTGAATTTTGGTACGAGTAGAAATGTGTTTAGGATGGATAAGTCCAAAATGAGTCTCCAGTCGGTTCCTTTCCTTGGTACCAGAAAAAGCCTTTAATAAAAACCTTGACCTGGGTCGTGAGTAGGTACCTCTTGAATAGCTCTCATGCTTATGAGCTTTGAAATTTGTAGTTGTGCCTCTGCCCTTTGATTCTGTGGCAGGTTTGGCATGCCTCTCATTTTTGGAAGAGTGTGAAAATGAAATTTGTAGCCTCTGTTTATAATGTCCAGGATCCATTTGTCTGTTGTGACAATATGCCAATTGGCTGCAAATAATGCTAGCTTTCCTCCCAAAGGTGCTGCCAGTTAAGACGTGCTTGGCATGAAAATGAGGGAGTCATTGGGTTTGCTTCCTGTATTGTTGTGCACTGTCCTCGCCACCTCTTGGTGCTGGAGTTTGCCATTGTCGTCCTCTATGATCCTTGTGATTGCCCTCTGCCCCTTGTGCGTCTGTATCTACCTCTTTGGGGCTCGTCAGTGGCTGGAAAGGACCAGTTTTTTGAAGGCCAATTTCTGCTAAAACGTGGTGGTTGGACCTGTAAAAAGGCTTTGACAGTTTGCATAGATTTGGCTTTTTCTTCCATTTTCCGTAGTATCTCCTCAGCATTAGTACCAAACAGCACATCCCTTTGTAAAGGAGCATCTAGAAGTTTAGCTTTGACATGATCAGGCAAGTTTTGTTCTCTAAGCCAGGCATGTCTGCGAATGACTGATCCTATAGCAGCCGCTCATTGTAAAGTGTGTTTACCCACTTGTTCTGCACTATGCATCATATCCTGTAACTCCTTTAAATCTGGTTGTTCAGGTTGAGACATTTTATTCCTTAATTGTGATAACAGGAACTGTTGATATTTAAGCATATGAAACTGACAATTTAAGGCCCTCATGGCTAGGGTGGCCGAGGTATATACCTTTTTACCCCACCTTTCTAAAGACCTTGACTCCCTTTCTGCTGGAAGTGGATTCTTGGCAGTGGAGGCCTTCAATCCCTTGGGGCCTTGTGAAATGGTTTCAGGGTCAGCATTATGACTTTTGAAGAAAAATTGGTGAGAGTTGGGTACTCTAATACCCATCAGGTTTGACTGGTGCCGGAGGCAGAGAATCCGGGTTAAGGCAAGCCTCCGAATAAACATCATCAAGTATGTCCAAAACAGGGGGTATCGCCAGAGGTCTGTGTTGAGGTAACAAAAGAAATTCCCTAAGCCTTTTCTTAGAATCTGAAAAGTCTTGGCCTTCCCAATGGAAGTGTTCCCTCAAGGTGTGCAAGGTTTCCCCAAAGGAAAAATCCTCAGGAGGAGATACAGAAGGGATGGATTGTTCTGCATTCGAATCCTCAAAAGGGGAGTAAGAGTGTTCCTCTGCATCAGAATGTTCTGATAAAATGGATCCCTGATCAGAAGAGGGAGAATCTTCCTCCACTCTGGGTCTCTTGTCTGGAGGGGGTTGAGAACCTCTGATGAGTAATTAAATCCTCAGCCATTTTAAGCATCTGTTTTTTAGGCATGGGACCTGGAGATGGGCCCTGTGCAACAGGCCTTTTGGGGTGCCTGGCTGCTTTGGATTTAGTAAAGGCCTTAATGGAAAAAGAAGATGAGGGTCTGAAGACACCATGGGTGGAAGTGGACCTGTCCACATTAGTAGGCTCAACATTAGCAAAGGCTTCGGTGGTTGTAGTCTGGGAAAGGGCCGAGGTCCCAGCGGTCTCGAGTACAGAGGACACCGCCAAAGGAGTGTCGTCGGTAGTCAAGGACTGCAAAGGCGTCTCGCTGAGAACCGGACCACGTGTAGCGTGGTGTCGGCGGGGACCGCGGGCCTCGCGTGTCGGTCCTTTTCCTTGCGTTTTTGGACAAAACGGTAGTCGGAGTATCCGACAACATTTTATAATCAAAAGCTTTACCAAAATAGTGTTGGGCGAACTCCGCCCGACACTTAATAGTGCGTTTATTGAAGGTAGCACAAAAGCGACAGCCCGAGACGTCGTGGTCTGGGCCTAAACAAGGTATGCAGAGGGAATGGAAATCCTTATGCGGTATTTGCTTCCCACAAGAAATACAATTATTAACTTTTTCTGACATCGGTCTGAGGCAAGAAAAGTTTCAACGGGTACTTAGCTTTAATGAAGACTTCGGTTTCCAAAATTTTCATAATTCAGGAGCTGGCCGACCGGCACTTGCGAACTGCTTCTGCTTCGGGCACCGCGCGGCAAAAAAGACTGAAGAACATGGCGTCGGCTGTGTTTTATATACTCTGGCCTCACTGACATCAGAAGAGAAAGACAACCGACACCGGACCAAGACTTTGGAATTCGGCCGACCGAGGGACCGCCTGACGGGTTTTCTGTGATTACTGCAGCTGTATGCACGATGAACATCGGGTAAGACCTGGTTCCCCCTTGCTTGTTTATGTACCAGACCACAGACATGTCCGTCTGAACTGCCACTGTTCCTAGAGGTAAGAGGGCTTGGAAGTGTTGCAACGCCAGGAACACCGTCCTCAGCACTAGAACATTTATGTGCAGGCTGTACTCCATATGTTGGACCATTCCCCTTGGACCGTTCTTCCCTGAAATAGACCCCCCCACCCTATCAGAGAAGCGTCCATGGTTATTGCGGCCATCGGACTGGGTAGAACAAACGGACGACCCATAGTGAGATCTTGACTGTACACCCACCATGAGAGGTCTCGTTTGCAAGAGTCTGTTATCAGAATCTCGTGTGCTAGAGGTAACTGCTGGAATGACCACTGCGCGAAAAGCAACCATTGGAGGAGCCTCATGTGTAATCTTCCCATAGGAACTGCGATCAGGGATGCTGCCATTAGTCCCAAAACCTTCAAAACCAGTTTGGCCGGGGCTTTCCTGCTCTGTAGAAGAACCTGTTTGAGGGATAACGCCCTTATTGGAGGGAGCTTTACCAGTGTTAAACGTGTATCTAGGTCTGCTCCGATGAATGAAATATGCTGTGAGGGCGATAAGGCAGATTTTTCGAAGTTTATCGAAATCCCTAGGTGGGAACAAAGGTAGACTGTGTAGTCTCTGGCTTGTATGAGGCGACGCTCGGTGGTGGCGGTGAGGAGCCAGTCGTCCAGATAGGGAAACACCTGGAATCCTTGTCGTCTCAAGTGAGACGCAACCACTGCCATGCATTTGGTGAATACCCTGGGGGCTGAGGTGAGTCCAAAGGGCAGAGCTCGAAACTGAAAGCGACTGGCTCCCAGCCAGAAGCACAGGTGATCTCTGGACGGTCTGGCCATTTTGATGTGGTAGTACGCGTCTGAGATCTATCGAGCACATCCAATCATCCTTCTGTAAAAATGGATCGATTGAAGCGTGACCATCCAGAACTTTTCCTTCACGAAGGTGCTTAGATTGCTGAGATCTAAAATCGGTCTCCAGTCCCCTGTCTTTTTTGGAACTAAAAAGAACCTTGAGTAAGTTCCGGATCCTCTTGGGTCCGCCGGGACTGGTCGGAGGACTCTCTTGAGCAGCTTTGAAATTTCTATTGCTGCTGGGCTTCGCAGATGGGGTGGCACATCTGGAAACCTTCTTTGTTGGGGTGGAGTTGATATGAAGGGGATTTTGTATCCTCTGGTTACAATGCTTTTTACCCAGGAATCAGAGGTAATATTTAGCCAGGCCTGTGGGAATAAAGCCAAGCGACCCCCGACTGCCTCCAGAGCAGGACAGCCGGGCCTCCATTCAGGAGTGTTGGAAAGGCTTCCCAGGGACAGTATCCCTGTCGCCTTGGTTATGCAGACCCCCTCTGCCGCCGGGGCAGCGTCTTCCATTTCTACCCCCCTGCCTCTGGAGAGGGCATCACTATGTGGCTTGGAAAGATCCCGGAGTCTTACGGAACCACATTTTTCCACCTCGTTGCCCTTTGGGGTACGGTCTAGTTGGAGCGGAAAAACAGACCCCGACGGCAAACAGGGTCTTTCCCTCTTGCTCACACCGAGTCAGAGTCTCCTTCACCTTGGGCCCGAAGAGTGTGGCACCATCAAATGGGGCATTGGCAAAGGAAGACTTGAAGGCTTCCGCAAAGGAGCACAGCCGCATCCAGGATTGTCTTCGTAGAGCAATCACTGAAGCTGCAGCTCTACTCGATCCTTCGGCCGCATACGAGATGAGCCTCATGGATGAGTTTACTATGGAGGTAAGGGTGTTACGTTGTGCTGTTACCTTATCTGAAACAGCAGCATCTGTGTTAACCTGGAGGGTATCTGTCAGCTCCTTGATGAGATCCCTCTGCAGACGTGTGAAATATGTCAAATAGTTTAGCGAACACATGGAAAAAGTCGCTGAACTAAAAACGCACTTCCCGTATCTGTCCATAGTTCTAGAATCCTTATTAGGAGGATGAACAGATTAGGAAAACTCAGACATCTCCTTTTACGTGGCTGTCGCCGCCACCACCATAGTGTCGACCGGAACTCCCTTGGTGAGATAAGTCTTGTCCTGGGGGGTGGTGATAAATTTGTTTGGTTTTCGAGGAACTGGTTGCACTGTGTCCCCCATGCCCTTCGAGCAATCAATTCCATTAATTCATCGAAGGGCGGAGTCACCCAGGAGGTAGAAGGTTGAGCCCCAAAAGCCTTCAGCAGCACCGACTCGTCCTCAGTGGGGGCTAGGGACTGCCAATCACCCCTCTGTTTTAAGATCTCAGGATGTCCGCAAATGACATCCTCAGAGGGGGATTTTGGGGACCCCTCTGCCTCATCCAAGTCGGTGTCAGACAGAGATTCCTGCGGGGAATCCATGTGCCTCCTTCTTGCACAATCTTTTCCTCAGGACCTCAGAGGGGGCTTTCGGTGAGGCCTCCAAGGAACAGGGGGAACCCACTGGGGGTGGCTGAGGCAATGGGGCTCTACGCTTTGGATGAGTTGTGGGGGCAGAAACAGAAAGCGGCCCTTTAGGAGAAGGAGAAGACGCCTCTGATGAAGTGGTTGTCTGTGCAGACAATACCTTCCTCATAAGGTCAAAAGCCCCTGAACCCCGGGCCGAGGACTCCCCCGGTTCTGAAGAACATGGGAGCGTCCCAGACACGGAGGCAGTGGGCCCTGACCCAGAGGACGGAGCCGGGAGAGTCTGCGCCGAAAGGTCGGTACAACTCTCGGTCCCGGAACAGAGGAGACAGTCGGCTCCGCGACTCACCTACAGGTTCCGAAGGAGTCGAAGTCAATGGTGTCGATCGTGCAATGGACGGTTTCGGCACAGAGGGCTCACTATCATCAGCTCATTCTCTCCCGGCTCTAAAAACTGGATGGGTCTCGAAGGAGGACCTGTTAGAGACATGGGGAGGCCTAGTTTCGACACCAATTGGGAGGAAACTGCAATCAACTTGGAAAGGGCCGTGTTTTCCATGAGTTTCTGCACGCCACGATCCACATCTGTCACAGATAATGGTCTGGAAGAACGGGTCGAAGGAGCCGAAGATGGCACCGACCGAAGAATGGACGGTGGCGGCAGCTCCAACACCGGTTCCAAGATCTGGGGCTCAGTGAAAGATAAACGTTAGATGCTTGGCCTCGACGTCTGTGGAACTGGCGAACGAACCTTCGAAGATGAACTCTGAGCCGATGACATGGGCTCCAACATCTTCGACCCATTCGAGGACTTAGAAGCCTGGTCCGATTTGTCTAAAGCCTCCTGAAAGGCAGGCTTAAGCAACCCTCTATCTATAAGCTTCCTGCGTCTATCTGTCATGACCCTCCCGCTGAAGGAATGACATAGAGCAATCCTCTTGCAGGTGGAGAGGGCCAAGACAGTAAACACAGGACGCATGGTTGTCAGTGATAGACATTTTCTGCCCACACTGACATCTTTTAAAGCCAGATTTGGCTTTACTAACTTCTATATATGTGTGTATATGTGTGTATGTGTATATATATATATATATATATATATATATATATATATATATATATAAGTGAATATCTAGTAGGCCGCAAAAGGAGTTTTAAGAATAATATGTACAATATTATATTAATAACACACTTCCTATATTATAACTAACTTTTAGAAACTTTTTAACAAAAGGAAAGTAGCTTATCTGAAATATAGCAAAAAATTAGCAAATTCTCCTCTGGTCCAAGCTGCCCTCGATCCGATCTGTTGCAGCGGCAAACTAGATCAGAGTAATGGCAGGGAGGATTGTGGGATATGGTCTGGTCTCGAGCTTCTCTGAGATGCAGAGCTTTGCGATGCGGCCGACTGAGCAGAGGATCGGCTCTGAACCCGTGTGCAAGAACAAACTGCGAGATTGAACACTCACATCAGTTGCTTAACAGCTATCTTTCTAAACATGCATATTATTCAAACATTTCCTTCTTTTCACTTTAGCACTCTGCAATTGTACATCTGCTTGTTCTGAGACTCCCCCTTGTTCTGCAACACTAACCATTATTCCCTCCAATTCTTGCTTCTAAACCATATATTTATTTCTACCCTATTTTTAAATTCCACTTTCACTTTATAACACTCACTAGCAATAACTTCTGAAGAAATTTCTATATTCCCTAACAATTCTTAAATAATTTCCCCTACCCATTCCTTAAATTCCTCTTTTTAAAAGGTAGAGAAGTGCCAGTGTTTCATTTGTACTTCATTACCCTGCATTTTTATCTTGGTTAATAGATGTGTGCCAAAGCTTTCAATTAAATACCCATATGAACTATAACCTGTCTAGTCTAGATCAATTATTGTACCTTGGGAATAATATGTAAATTTTCGCCAAGTTCCTAGTATTGAAGTCAAACCTTCCATACCAAATATTTTCAATTTTTTCAGAAATCTACCCTAGTTTGTTATATTTTCTCTTCTAGGTCCCCCAGATAAATCCCAATTGCTGGAAATAAAGTTCCAGTTCCCACCTGCAAGTAATATTACCTACTGAAAACTGATTTCTTCCAAATATTTTGTAAGCTCCATATCAGTTTAGGTAGACTAATAAATACATGCCAGAGTAATCCTGCATCAAACTCCCATGGTCTTGTGCAAGTAGGTCCAGTCTGAGCTAGCTTGTGGTAACTGCCCTTGGCCAATTACATAAGGGAGAACCAATGCTGCCTGGGCCAAAACTGGAATCACAGTTAGTTATGAAGTATCCTTCTGAATCTTCAGAATTATCCTGGTTATCAGTGGAAAGGCATAAAGCAACATTTACAACCACAGGCATGAAAATGCATATTTTTTCCAGGATTACTTGCAAAGAGCCCAAGAACAGAATTTGTTCAGTTGTCTACTTTGAAAGGAGGAAAACCCCTATTTGAGATGTTCCCCATAAATGGATCAATCCCTGAAAGCCCCTTTCAAATTTCCATTAGTGAAGGCCTGTTGTGGTGCTGCTTACCTTGCTCACCACTGTGTTTTACTCTGACAATATGCAAAATGCTCATAAAATTATAGAATGCTGTACAGCCATTACAGCCAGCATGCACCCATTCGTGATCATCTGCCCTGGACCTACTCAGATTGTTTGTCAAAAGGCTGCTTCTGAGGAAATGTAAACTGCCTGCAGAGTTGGTTGAGGACAGATTGCAAAATCCCAAGTCTAAGAACCAGTCTGCAAGAAGGTAAGATTTTGTTCCCCCTTGCTTATGTACCACATAACTGTGATGTCTGTGAAAATTCACAAAGGACCTGGAACCCAAAGTGGGTGAAAAGCATGGAGGAACACAATCAGGGCTCTCATTTCTTATGTTGCAGGGAGACCAAGCCTCTTGTATCCTGATGCTGAAATAAACTCTACAAACCTGATCAGAAGTATGTGTGTACAGATCCTGAGTGGGAAGAGGAACTTGAAAAGGTAGGCCTGGATTCAAGGAAATCTAATGAATCCACCAGAGGAACTTGAATTTGAAGGAAGGTAAAAGAGGGATGAGAAGAGCCAGAGGATGTTAATGCTGAAGCCAAACAATTCTGAGATACTACTGAAACTTCATGTGGAACCTGGCAAAAGCAACCATAGGAATGGTGGATGCAGTTAAACCCAGATTTCGAAGAAACTCTCAGTTAGCTCTTGTCAAGGAAGAGACAAAGTATGCAGTCATGGAAAGGACCTTGGGAAGAAGCAGCAAGGCCCTCACTGGCAAGGTCTGGATCCTGCAATACAGAAAAAAATGGTCTTGAGAAGGAGTGAGAACAGATTGAGATTTAGAGTCAACTCACACTGCAGAGAAGCATGGTGTATTAAAGATCCTGAATGTGGTGCTGCTGAGAGGGGGCTTGAATCAGCAGATCATCCAAAAAGGAATATTTGAATTCCCTAAAGTTTGCAGAAGGCTACCACTAGAGCCGGACACTTGCTAAAGACCCTCAGAGCTGTAGAAAGACCAAAAAACAAAGCAGAGAACTGAGTGTATGAAAGTCAGAAACATAAAAGTTTCAAAACGGGGTTAAAAAAAAGTGCGAAGGCAGGCATCTGTCAGAACCCAGATACCAGGAAAGCCCAAGGAAGCCACTGGAGAAAAACTGGCAAGAACATCTCAAAAAGGATACTTTCAGAAAGGGCCTCCAAGAACCATCCATTCTGAAAACCAGGAACTTTCTGGAATAAAACCCCTTGCCCTTCTGAGAGGGTGAACTGGCTGAATGGTTCCTTGAACCAAAAGGTCCTGAAGAACCTAAGGAAAATGAGGACTTTGGCAATGGGGAGAGTTAGGGAATGCCTGAAAAAGAGGCGACTTCTAAACCATGAAATACCCCTTTTGAATTATGGAGATCACCCAGAAATGTGTCTGTTTTTCCAAACTGGAACAGAGTCAATCTGACGGAGAGGAATCTGAGGAGCAAGACAGGTTGAATGTCAAATGGAGGCAGATTTGTCAAGAAGAAAGCTTTTGACTCAGAATCCTGAGAATGTTTCAGAAAAAAAAAAAAACTCTTGGAAGACCTCTTAGGACTAAGACCACCTCAGCTGCCTCCTCAAAAAAGGAAGTCTTGGAAGGGCAATTCCTCTGAAACTTGGGAATAGCAGAAATGATTATCTGCTTCAGATCTTGCATGACCTTCCCTTATCCTGCAAGATCTTAAAAAGCTCAACTGATAGAGCCAGAAAGACTTTGTTGTCCAAAGGAGAGTCCAGCAACTGTCTTCAGGAAGAGACTGAAGCTGTAACCAGGAATATCTTCTCATAAACACTGAAGCAGCCACCCTAGAAAAGGAATCAGCAGCATTGTAACTAAATTTACAGAGTGATGTGCTACCAGGGAAGCAGACCTCAAAAGAAAATAGAGGATTAACTTCTGAATCAGGCAAATCAAAAAATACTACCCCCCAACCCCCAAGTTGAGAAAGAGGAGCCTGGATATATCTAGTCATAAGGGTCTGGAGGTTTAATGCTTTAAAAAATAATATTGCAGAATACACTTTTTCCATACCTGTCCATAGCAGGATTGTCCTTGTTAGGACATTTTGGTAGTGGACAACAAATTAGAAAGCTTGTCAGTGGCCAGAAAAATAAGTCGTGTCACAAGGGCTTTTATACAACACTTTCTGGGCTTCAGAAACTTTACAGAAGCCCATCAGGCTTCTTTGGAGCAGGGGACTGGGAGTCAACAGCCTGACAGGCAGAAGGAAATTCATACAAAATACATCCCAAACAGGAGGAACAGCAAATGTCTAAGGGGAATCAATTTGCAAAAGGTCATACCACTTTTTTTTTTTTTGCACATCAGAAATATGGGAACAACCCCATTTCATGCAGGAAACAATGTTCCCAAAAGAGAACTCTTCAATGAGGAAATCAGAAGAAACAGAATATACTTCCTCAAACACCAAAATCAAAGGAGAATGAATTTTACTTCTACAGAATTTAAGTCGACCTCCTCCTCACAAGAATCAAACTTTCTGGGTCTTTTAGGAGTAAAGTACCAGGGAACAGAGGAAGAAACAGACACTGAGTGAGGCTTCAAAGCCATAAGAGTCTTTAAAGACCCAAAGTGAAATCCTGCCATTGTGTGGATCCTTAGCTACACAGCCAGCCGTCTACTTTTGCTTCTCTTTTTCAAAGAAACATTAGCCCTAACAAACTCAGGTGGTTCAGATCACTGTCTCACTACAAAGAGAACCATGGACTTCCCCCTTAACCAGAATATGAGATCTCCCAAAGCCCCTCCAAAATACATTAGCAGCGCCCCCCCCCCCCCTTGTCTAAACCAGATGCAAGCACAGCCTCAGAGGACATACAAATAGACAGGCCCATGTTGGCCTCTGACTGGGCTGCAACAAAGGGAGTTGTTGGTGGAAACAGACAGTCCTCTGGTTCTTCCAAGCCAGAGGAGAATGGACAGCAAAAGAACCGGTATTTTTTTCTTCTTCTCAAGCAGTGACTGAACATTGGAACGGGAGGATTCAGAAGCCATTTAACACTGAGCCAGAAGCTAGTCACTGGTTTTCTAAATAGAAAGTGAAGACACGTGGCTGCATAAAGTCTTCGATGAGAAAGACTGACAAATCTCACTAGGCAGCACCAAGACAAAAGGCACTTCATGTATATCCTTCTAGGGAATCTGTATCCCATACTCATTTTCCCTTCCTGGATGAGACAGAGTAATACAACCCAAAGATTAAAAAGAAAACACCTCAACAAGGCATTTGTCTTCTGAAGGCTCAGTAGGTGCATCTATGACAACTGCAGACCAATGTATAAAATAATGTTTGGACTGGCAAAGTTCTGCAGATTAGGAGCTTGTATGTCAGACACACTAAGCCTTAGACACAGGACATGTCTTGATGTACAGTGCCTGGAAGGCATGCTGGCCGGACATTCTGCTATCCGCGGCAGAATATCCCTTTAGTAAGGAACACTGCGACAGTGATAAATGACAAAGTTATGTACTTAACCATAATGCTAGATCCAGGTTGCCTTCTTCTGGAGGCTCCAATCATAGCTCTTGACCTAGACAGTATCAAGATTGCAGTGAGACACAAGTGTGAGCATTCAACCAAGTAGCTGCTGAACAGTTGTCATCCTATGAAGAATGGCTAAAAAACGCTATTAAAGTACATACTGCCTCCATAGAACGAGCCATTGGTTTGCATAGTAAAAACACCTAAATAACCTTGCATGTGCAAGATATGCAGTCAGAAGCCATCTAGACAAGGTGACCTTATATACTCCCTTACCTAGCCTGGCTTTGGAAGGGGACACATTTGGTCAGATTTCCTGATGTCACTAATCCTGTACAAGTACAATCTTAACTGCTGATGTAAATCCAGAAAGTCAAGAATATATTCATCCTAACTGCAGAAGTTTGGAAAGAACACTGGCAAATGAATACATATTCAAACTGGACCCAGATGCCACTTTACACTAAAAACAATGCTGGATTAGATCATAAAGAAACCCTGTCCTTGGGAAAAATTGGATAATTAGGCATGTGTGAAAAAAGCCTGAAGTTCTGAAAGTTGCATGACAAGACAACTAAAGACAGTTTTCAAAGACAAAAAAAAATGAGATCCACTGTAGAAGCAGGCTCATAGGAGGTCATGGTTAAAGCCTGTAACAAAAAGACAGGACTCAAAGATGGACCAGGTCTCTCAAAGGGGAATCGAGGAAAAAAAAGTCACTCTCAAAAATGCTTTACATAACATCATGTAAGCTAAGAAAGAATTGTCCTGATCAATGCAAAAACTGGAAAGGACAGCTGAACTTTACTAGCTGAGTAGCTTGCACCACACTGCAGATCAGCCAAACAATCCAAAATGCATCTAAATAATCTGGGAAAAAGATCTGGCCTTTAGAGACAGCTCAGATATCACCTTTTCCAATTTCTACCATAAATTTTCCTGGTGGAAGATTTCTGACAAAAGGAAAGAACATGCCCTGTGATGGTATGGGATCTTTGGCCATCACTGGAAGTGGAAGACCCAAGCAGCTAGTTTGAGAGATTTCAGATCCAAGTGAGTCTGGCCTGAGGATGTGAAATTTGATCTAGAAATGAATCCAGAACACAAGCAGGAATACCAGATAAGGCCACAGGAAGGGGAACAAAACTTGTCTTGGCCAGAAGGCGGCTGGGAAGATCACTGCAGCAGACTTGCACCATGCTTTCTGTAACCACTTTATCAGGGGAGTCTGAGGGAAGGTGGAGAGATGACAGGGGCCAAGAATGAACTAGATCATACCTTCATGACTATGACCTTTTGAGGACATCTGGGCAAAGAATTTGCCACACTGTTGTAGGGTGTTGCAAACAGGTCACAACAATGTTCACCCAACTGCTGAAAATCGTTCGTGCCACCAATGGGTTAAAACACCACTTATGAGATATCAGAATACTCCTGATTAGTCTTCTGGGATGTTGGATTTTCCCCAGGAAGTACCCCAACTAAAAGCTTTAGGAAGAGGGTAAGATAGGGTTTTGCTTTGCTTGCTGACATACCAGATCACAGCCATATTGCCAGACTGGATAGAAATCACACATTTGCGAAAGCAGTCATAAAAAGCCTGCAACTCAAAGGACCACTTTTCGTCAAGAATACAATGATGTGCAAGTTGTCCTTTAAATGGGAAAGGTACCCGCTACCATTCTCCCCTCGAAGTGCTACACACCCCCAAGAAGGGAAGCATAGTACAGTTTTGTACCCACCATAAATGTAGATGTTAGAGTGTATACACTGCTGCCGTCATTACACTTGGGTTATCCTGCCGTCAGGCGGTTCCCCAGTCGGCCTGAAGTTCAAAGTCTTGGTCCGGCGTCAGTTGCCGTCGCCTCCTCCCCGACGTCAGTGCGACAGGGATATACAAGATGCAGCAGACGCCATTTTCTTCAGTTTTTCTTGCCCCAGATGTCAGGTGCCTCTAAATAGGTAGGCAATTCCAATTGCTAATAAAACGTACATAAGAAAAGCAAAAAACAACTTACAGCTACCAGCAAATACTCCCTATAGGTAGTAAGGGTAGAAGACATAGGTACGTACCAGCCAGTAAGAGGGGAAGGAGGGAGGGTAACCTGGACTGCAGCAGTGTATACACTAACATCTACATTTATGGTAGGTACAAAACTGTACTATGTTTATCGTGTTACACTGCTGCAGTCATTACACTTGGGTAGAATCCCAAAGCTGAGGTAGGGTAGCTGGTTCTATAAGGCATTAGGGGGTGGCTATAAGACCCTGCAGCACTGCAGTAGCGAAGCCAGCTCTGGATTTAGAGTATAGAGGCAGATGGTAATGCTTGGTGAAGGTAAGTACAGAACTCCAAGTTGCTGCTTCCAAAATATCCTTGGGTAGGTACCCAGAGGTAAGCAGTTGAAGTGGCTGTTGCCCTGGTGGAGTGAGATCTAATGCTGCTAGGTACAGGTTTTCCATGGTATGTGTAGCAGAAACGTATACAATGTCCTATACATTCTGAAATGGTCTGTTTTGAAATGGCTTTTCCCTGTGCTCCTGCAGCATATGCTACCAATAATTGCTCAGATTTTCTGAAAGCTTTGGTTTTGTCCAAGTAGAAGCGTAACTGCCTGTGGATGTCCAAAGAGTGCAGTAGTCTCTCCCCTTTATTCTGTGGTTTAGGATAAAAAGTTGGCAGGTGAATAGTTTGGTTTAGAACCACAATGGATACCACCTTTGGCATAAACGTAGGGTTAGTTCTTAAAGACACCCTGTCCTGGTGGAAAATGAGGGAAGTTTCCACTGCCATTAGGTGCCTGTAATTCTGAAACTCTTCGTGCTGATGTTATTGCCAGAAGCAGAGCAGTTTTCCAACAGATATATTTTAATTCTGCTGTGTTAGCTGGCTCAAACGGAGGTAAAGTTAGTTTTTCCAAAACAAAGTTGAGGTCCCAAGTTGGAGTAGGGGCTGTCTTATGTTTTTAGCCCCTCTGAGGTACTGCTTTAACAGAGGATTAGAGAAAACTGGTGGACGTGTTGCAATGAGCAGAGATGGCAGAGGCGTGGATCTTGAAGGATGAGAAGGAGAGGCCTCTGTCCAGCATCTCAGTTAAGTATTGTAGTATCTGAGGTATGTTTGGGACAAGAGGGTTGAGGCTGTGAACTTGGTTCCAGGCACAGAATCTCTTCCATTTATCCGAATAGGCTTTCCTGGTACTAGGCCTTCTGGCCTCCAGAATGACATCCATAACAGCTGTGGAGAGAGGCGTTGCTTGCTTGATTAAGGAATCTTCCATGCAGCTAGGTTTAAGGTCTTTAGCTGGCTGTGTAGTATTTGATTGTTGTGCTGAGTGAGTAGATGTGGGATTTGAGGCAAAATCCAGGGTGGTTCTTGTGCTAAGCTCCTTAAGATTGGGTACCAGTGCTGATGTGGCCAGTCTGGTGCAATCAGGATCATCTTTGGCTCTTCTTGCCTGGCTTTTATGAGTACCTTTTCCAGGAGAGGTAGTGGTGGGAAAGCATATACTTGTAGGTTCTCCCAGCTGAATGAGAGGGCATCCACTTTCCATGCTTGTGGATGGTAACTTGTGCAGAATTTTTGTAGCTGGCAGTTTAATGGGGATGCAAACAGATCTATGTCCGGGCTCCACCATTTCTGTGTTATTCTAAATATTTGTGGATTCAATTCCCATTCGTGGGGATCCATGATGTTTCTGCTTAAGTAGTCTGCCAGTGAGTTTTTCTCTCCTGGCAGGAATTGTGCTTGCAGATGAACTTGAAGGTTTATAGCTGTGTTCCACAAGGTCATGGCTTGTCTGCATAGGGGGTAGGAGTGAGTGCCCCCTTGCTTGTTTATGTACCACATAACTGTGGCGTTCTGTGTTTAGCAGTAGTTGTCCTGGATGCAGCAGGTCCTTGAAAGCTATAAGGGCATTTTGTACAGCTAGCATCTCTGACTGATGTGAAGATGCCTTTGTTCTGCGGGCCACTTGCCCTGAATACATTTGCCTGCCATGTGTGCCCCCCGGGCGTAATCCGATGCATCTGTTGTCAGTGCTTGCCTGGCTGTGGGTTGTATAAAAGGCTGTCCCTTCTTGAGGTGACAAGCTTGAGCCCACCATTGAAACTCTTGTTGAAGGCAAGGGATTAGGGGTATAACTGTTTCCAAACTTTGACAGTGTTGAGACCATACATTCTTTAGGTACCATTGTAATTTCCTCATATGCAGTCTGGCATATGGAATTAGTAGTATGCAGGATGCCATGTAACCCAAGGCCTGCAGAATTTTTCTTGCAGGGAGTTGGGTCTTTGTTGCCATCAATTGAAAGCATAGAGTCAGTTGTCCTTGCTTGCTGGCGTGAGATAAGCCATCTGGGCCGTTGTGTTCAACCTGGCACCCAGGAATATAATCTCTTGTGAGGGCACTAGTTTTGATTTCTTTTCGTTTACTGTGTACCCCAGGTAACTTAACTTTTTTACAAACACCAGATGCTTTCGAAGAATGTCCTTGCTCTCTGCTTGAATCAAGCAGTCGTGCAGGTACGGATAAATTTGAATTCCTGTCTGCAAAATGCAATTACTGGTGCCAGGCACTTTATGAAGACCCTGGGTGCAGTAGATGAGCCAAAGGGCAGTGCAGAGAATTGGTAGTGCATTGGACCAGCTATGAATCTGAGGTATCTTCTGCAGTTTCATCCAATAGGGACATGCAGGTATGCCTCCTTGAGGTCCAAAGTCACGAGCCAAGCTTTCTTGTCCAGCATGGGAAGAAGCTGCTGTAGTGCATCCAGGTAAGTGTTTAGAGATGAAAGATCCAGAATGGGCCTCCAGGCTTTGTCCTTTCTGGGTACCAGAAAGAGTCTCAAGTAAAATCCTTGTCCTTGCTCCTGTGATAGTACCTTTTGAATAGCTCTCATATCCATGAGTGCTGTAATTTGTTTTTGAGCCTCTGCCCATTGATTTGGTGGCAGATTTGGCATTCCTTTTAACCTTGGCAGAGTGTGAAAGTGGAACCTGTAACCTTGAAATACAATGTTGAGAACCCATTTTTGTCTTTGGTGAACATTTGCCAATTGTGGTAAGAGTACCAGTTTTCCTCCCAAGGGGGCTGCCAAGAGGGATTTGTTTGGCAGCTGTAGTGGGAAGTCACTGGAGCTGCTTTTTATATGGTTGGGGCCCGTCTTCCCCTTCTTTCTGGCCTGATGCAACCCATTGTCGAGGCCTGTAAGGACCTTGTGTTGGACCTCTACCTCTTGGACATCTGTATCTTCCCCTTTGAGGTCTGTCTGTAATTGGAAAGGACCAATTCTTAGTTGGCCAGTTTCTGCTAAATCTAGGAGGCTGAACCTGTAAGAAATCCTTCACAGTTTGCATAGATTTTGCCTTATCCTCCATTTTCTTTAATACCTCTTCTGCCTTAACTCCAAACACCACATCCTGCTGCAAAGGTGCATCCTATAATTTTGCTTTAACATATGGTAACGTATGCTCTTTTAACCAAGCATGTCTTCTAATGACAGAGCCTGTAACTGCTGCTCTGCGGGAGGCCTCTAGAGAATCAAAACCACATTGCAAAGTATGCTTTCCCACTTGTTCAGCTGCATGCAATAAATCCTGCATTTCTTTAAAATTAGGAGGACCTGATTCTGGAAGCATTTTTTGTTTTAACTGAGACAGTAAAAATTGCTGATATTTTAGCATGTGAAACTGGCAATTTAAGGCTCTCATTGCTAAAGTTGCAGACGTATATATTTTCTTTCCCCATCTGTCTAATGCTCTGGAATCTGTCAGAGGGAACTGGATTCTTGGCTGATGAGGCCTTAACACCTTTGGGTCCCTGAGAAATAGTTTCAGGGTCAGCTACAGGGCTTTTATAGAGAAATTTATGGGAGTCAAGGACTCTGTAGTATCTGTCAGGTTTAACAGGGGCTGAAGGTAAGGAATCGGGATTTAAACTGGATTCAGTATACACATCCACAATAGCCAACACTGGCAGAATAGCAAGGGGTCTGTGTTGAGGTAATAAAATGAAGTCTCTGAGCCTTTTCTTGGATTCTGAGTAATCCTGGCCTTCCCAGTGGAAATGCTCCCTCATGGTATGTAGGGTTTCCCCAAAGGAGTAGTCCTCAGGTGGTGAAGCTGATGGAATGGATTCCTCAGCATCAGAATCCTCATAAGGGGGTAAAGAGCATCCTAGGTCTGAGGATGAATCAGAAGAGATGGATGGACACCTGGTCGGATGAGTCAGTCTGCATCCTGTCTAGGCCTTTTATCAGGAGGGGGATGGGACCCCCTAATCAGAGTGATTAGGTCTTTGGCCATTTTGAGCATTTGTTTCTTAGGCATGAAGGCCTGTCCTGGAGAATGCTGTATGTTTCTTTGATTTTAAAGGAGGCTTAGGCTTAGCTGAGGGCTTAATACTTAACCGAGTACACCCTCTGAAGCTGTGGGTTGCTCAGCTACTCCGGATCCCTCAAAGGTTAGGCTGAATAACTTGTGCATCCGAAGGCCCAGCCATCTCCATGTGGGAGTCAGTGGCAGCCTGTGGTTCTACAGAAGCGGTAGTCAGGGGCTGCGAAGGCGCCTCGCTGAAAACCAGAGAATCGGCAACTGGTCTAGAAGAGGCTTAGTCATTAGTTTTTGGCCTCGGATGGCTATCCTTGTCTTTGTGCTTTTTGTGTATTCCGGTCGGAAGTTCCGACGGCATGGTATAATTGAATTTTCTACCAAAATAATGTCGGGCAAAATCAAACAGACGTTTAAAAGTGCGCTTGTTAAACCTAGCACAAAACAGACAACCAGTGACGTCGTGGTCTGGGCCTAGGCATGGAATACAATAGGAATGGAAATCCTTATGAGGTACTTGCTTCCCACAAGAAATAGTTAACTTTTACTGACATCGGTCTGAGGCAAGAAAATGTTTCCCCAACGGGGTACTTAGCTTTGTAGAAGACTTCGGTTCTGGATTCGGAATGAAAATCTCAGGAGCCGGCCGGCCAGCACTTGCAAACTGCTTTTGCTTCGGGCACCGCGTGGCAAGAAAGAGTGAAGAAAATGGCATCGGCTGCATCTTATATACCCCTGTCGCACTGACATCAGGGAGGAAGCGACAGCAACCGACGCCGGACCAAAACTTTGGAACTCAGGTCGACTGGGGAACCGCCTGACTGCAGGATAACCCAAGTGTAATGACTGCAGCAGTGTAACACAATGAACATCCATAGTTACAGTGGTCATGGAATGACAAAGGGATGTCCTGACAAAACACAGCTGGATGTTATCCACCCTGCAACATGCTGGGGACAAACCTCTACTTCTTACAAGACAGTACACTGGGCGAGTAGTCAGGGACCATTGAACCAAGAGAGTCCAATGAAGTGCTCTCATGTAGAGCCTGAGCACTGGAACTAGTAAAATGGCAGCAGCAATCAACCAGAGGAGACAGGATGCTTCTGAGAAACATCATAACGGACCTGGAGGTGAAAGCAACAATGAAAGAGGAAGCTTGTTCATCTAACTAGTAGTACACACACGGCAAACTATAAACTCAAACCTGGACCAGCTCTATTTTGGACTCCTTGTAGTTCACCATAATCTAAAAGGATGAAGTAAAGATGGAGCAAGGAGTTTATTGCTTGAACTAATGGTGCCCTTGAAGGTGCAAGTAAAGTGACAGTCAGCCAGTGAAGAAAGACCCTGAATCCTTGCAGCCTGAGCTGGGCTACTACCACTCCCATGCATTTGGCAAACACCTGGGGAGCTGTGGTGAGACTGAAGGACAGCTCGCAAAACAGATAGTGACTGGCTCTTCAAACTATCTGGAGATATACAGAGCTGAGTATATTTTTCTGGCACTTATGTACTGGTAGCTGCTGGACTAATTTTATATCATTGCTTGCGGACTTCAGAGTTGTGCAGTTATTTTTGCTTCTGTATAGTTTTTCAGATCTCTGCTGAAGGTATCTGTTTTCCCATACCGAGCCTCCCTATTCCTGCCTTGTTGTTTAAATTTGGAGGCTTTTGCAATTGCCCACCCCATTGTAGATTTGATCTGGGACACTCCCCCCAGTCCGATCTCTTTACCTCATTCTACCCAATAGACTCCTTCTGCACTTGTTTTTAGTCATTTTTAATTTAACTGCATTTTTTAAATTCTTTGGTCTAACATTGCTACATACTCAAGTGTGCTAGCTTGCACTGCATTTGAATTGTTTTTACTGCTGTTTTAGCTACTTTTCTGTATACATTAAAATACCTTTCCTGTAACTAGTGTAGTCCAGATTCAGATTTGGTGTATCCAGGACTGTATGTAAGCTTCTGAACCCCCCCACAAGTTTTCTGTGTTGGAGGGAACCTTCTAGCTTATCAGTGGGAGTGGTACGCACTAGGTAACCTATCTACCACATAAGGAGTGGTTCTGGCCCAGAAATTGTGGTTATTGGCCATTTGGGCAGTTTTTCCATCTCTCAACTTTGATTTAAAAGCCCGCATTTGCACTTTTCCCCCCTTTCCTTAACTAGTTTAGTCCAGATACAGATTTAGTTTTAGCACTTGAATTTGCTTATTCATGATCAGCACTTATTCAGAACTTGTAAGTACTAAATAACCTACCAATTACTGCAGCACTCGGCCTCCCTCATTACCTAGAGGAAAACAGCTCTTGTACTCACTTTCCTCACTTCAGAGGAAAATATTTTTTTTATTCAGGCATGTCCAAGGGTCAACTCCCAGTGTGCTCTGTATATCTGATGAATCTGGGCATCTTGGGCCAATGTAGAAATTGCCTCATGTACAGACAACCCTCTCCTCCTACCACCAAACACTACAACCTGTGAGATGCACTTATCTAGCCAAACTGAGGTAAAGCTCTCTCCAATCAAGATTGAACTTGGTAGTCAAGAGGAGAAGGTAAACACTTGCACCACACATCACAGTCTCACTAAATCTACACCACCAAAATCCACACACAAAAACATTTGCGGAGGCTCTCAATAATAATCTGCTCAAGCAACAGAGACCTCCAAAGCAAAAATGCAAGCAACCTCCACCCCCCCCCCCAACACAACCCTAATGACACATCTCACTCAGTGTGCCACTCAACCACAGCCCATAAGGCAAAACAACGTACCCAACACACTAACCATAGATGACTATAGTCAGGCACACCGATGTCCCCACTCACCAGGCTAAACAAGGTTACTGTCAGCTGCCTGTTGGGTGCCAGGTTCCACCACATAACCCATGCACTTGGGTCACTCCACAACAAGTACAAATATGACTGTCATTGTCCTTGTTGGTGTGAACAACCGGAGACGTACCTCCCTGGACTACATGAAGAGAGACATGGAGGAGCTCTCCAATCTTGTAGCCCAGGCAGGTATGACCCTAGCCCTGAGTAGCATTCTGCCATCACCCAGAATGATGCCACAGTACAAGGACAAAATGATTGACTTCAATAATTGGCTAAGCTTCTGGTGCCATTCTAAAGGGATCCAGTATCTGTCTGCCTGGGATGACATGGTCAACAGATCACGATGCTTTGCCAGAGATGGCCTGCACCTGTCACCCCTGGGATTCTGGATACTGGCTAAGGTACTTGCCACCCCTATAGTGCCTTTTTTAGGTAAGGTTCAAATGACAAATTCACCACCGTAACAGGAACAAGCAAGCAAAAACTGAGGGTGATGCTACTCAATGTTAGAAGTCTAAATCTCAAAATGCACTCGCTCGAGGCACTCCTTAAAATGGAGAACAGATATCTTTGCAGTCACTGAGACCTGGTCAAGGCTCCAGAGAGCACCCCTGCACTACCAGGCTATAACTCATACCACACTTTTCGGCCATGTAACCTGGACCGGAACACCAAAGGCGGAGGTGTGTCCATATTCATTAAGGATATCCACACCTCCAGGCTAGTTGGCTCAGCATAATGCAGCCGAGGTCAAAGTGCAACCAACTCTGGGCAAAACTGCAATCCAAATTGTAGCTTGCTACAGATCACCCACCATGCCCCAGGATTCCCACTCCTCTTTTCTTGATGTACTGGGAAATATTAGGGTTCAACCAAACACCCTAATAACGGGAGATTTCAACTACCCCACCATTAACTGGGAAAACTACTCATGTACTAACTCCTTCGCCCAACGCTTTCTGGAATTCAAACTCCAATGCCCTGGATCAACTTATCCACACCCCCACCAGGGGCTACAATATCCTAGATCTAGTCATTACCAACATGAGTGACCAGTGTTCCCACACCTGAAGTCAACGCCTCATTGGTCCCATCCGACTATAAGCTAATTACCCTAGATATCCAGATCCTGCCCCCACCCTCCATTAAGGAAACCATGGTAAAAAATTTCTCCAAAGCCAACTTCATGCTTAAGACAGAAGTGATGAACTTCATGACACCCATGCAGATGGACAATACAGTTACAACTACTGAATCCTACACAACTGCACTTTATAAGCACTTACATGAGTGCATGGATCGTGCTATCCCAAACAGAACCAAGACGCTACTGGAACGTATCATCATGGAACTTATAAACAAAGACATTGGTAATCTCCAAATTCTGGACCCCACCTAGTTCGGGTTTGTAAAAGGCAGATCACGTCTCCTAAACCTGATAGACTTCTTTGAAGCAGTCAAAGCCGTAGACAAGGGTAAGGTGGTTCACACAGCCTATCTAGTTCTCAAGGCTTTTGACGCCATCCCCCACTCTGGAATTACAGATAAACTCACTAAACTAGGTATAAATCCCTATGTCACAAGATGGGTTGCCAACTGGCTCACTGACCGAACCCACACTGTGAAAGTAGCAGACTCCAAATCCGACTTCAGACCAGTGACAAGTGGAGTACCATAGGGTTCAGTCCTGGGTCCTCTCCTGTTTGGTATCTACTTCTCTGAAGTACAGGTTAACCCAGGTCGTATTTGGCTAACGAAGTTCGCAGATGACTGCAAACTAGGAGCCATAATCAAAACTCCTAACGATGTGGACATCCTACAAAAGGGCCTCACTGAGACAGATGCCTGCTGTCAAAGCCATGGCCTCAAGCTCAATGCCAAAAGGTGCATTGTCATCCCCTTTGATAAAAATTCTGTACCCATGAACTACAACATAGGCGGTAGTATACTTAATACTGAAAGTGAGATGAGACCTTGGGACACAGGTGGACAGTAGTCTCTCCTTTGTTAATCACATCGCCACAGTAGTCAGGAAATCCTACGTGGCACACATCACAAAAGGTTTCTCATCCAGAAAAAAAAAAAAGTGGTAATTGTTCCCCTCTACTCACTAATTAGACCCCTCTACTCACTCATTAGACCCATTATAGAGTGCAACGCCCCTTTTGGTATGTACCTCACAAGAAATCTACAACTGGAAAGGCCGCAGAAATACCTCACAAAGAGGATTACCGTCCTCAAACAGATGCCCTACGCAGACAGTCTCAAACTCCAGATTTACTCTGAGTAGGCGATATGCAACAGAGGTGATCTCTGCCTAACATACAAAGCTACGTCAGACCCAGAGCTGTTGGACATGCTCCACTTAAAGAAATCCCAATCCCTCCGAGCTACACTCTCTAGGGACTTAAACCTTGTCACCACAACAAACAGAACATGCCGGAGGGATAGATTCCTGTCCCAGAGACTTCTCATACTCTGGAATAAACTACCCATCTACATCAAAGCTCCTCACTAGCCCTCAAAGAAAAACGTGGATGATTGGATGGGGAATAGGAAATTCACCCCAGGGATCACCTGTGTGGCTCTGCTCGACAGTGGCAAAGGAAAATAATTTTCTTGGGTGGCAAAAGCCAGGGTACCTTTTTGGCTGGGCTTGTATAGGCCCCAGGGCTGATAGCCTAGTACCTACCTATGAGGTCCTTGCTGAACATTTGTAAGAGATTTCTTTGCAAATATCTGGAAAAAAATGAAAGGGGTATATTATCTCTGGTAACAACTCAAAACACCAGGTAACTGTGATAATTGCCTCCCACGTTTGTGGGGTGATAGCCAAGTGTCCCAACTGCCTTCAGAATACAGCAGTTAGGCAAACCTTAAGGAGTACTGAAAGGACTCAGAATGGCCCCAAAAGCCACAATTTTATGAACCACTTCAGCCTCTTTGGTGCAATCTGTGGAAGCTCCTCCTCTGCCACAGGGGCACTATCATCTAGAGTGTCTTGGACAAGCTGCTGGGACTTCTGTACAATTTTCCTGCAGTCAGAGGGGAAGGAAATAGTTAAAGTCTATGGAGGGGTGGAGAAACAGCAGCGCATCGGAGATTTCTTGCCATTCTCTTTTCTCCTGGTCAAACTTTCCTTAATTTTGGGATGAAGGAAGGCAGAGCTATCAAAAGGAACATTCAGAAAGGGCACCTTAAAACACACTGCAAAGTTACAAAAGTGCATTCAGGTATAGCAGAGAACTGCAATGATGGTACCTGCCACCCTAGCTGTCCCATTCTCTGCAATGGATAACAAGCATATTGATACATTGAGATTGACAAAATTGTGTCAAACAGCCTCCACAGACTTGAGTTTTAACTAATTCTAGGATGCCAAGGATTTGATACCCTCATTAAATCAAGTTTGGTCAGGTATAACATGTAGTTCAGTGCATAGACAGCAAAGGTGGCTGAAGCATATATGCACCTACAAAATCTGTCCAACTCTCTACACTATTTGGTGGATGGACAGTTACACTCAGAGTTCCCTTTTAGTGGCGGAGGTTACTACAATGGCATTGGCTGCAGGTGCCTTGGGTTCACTGTATCCTATCCTTGGGTGGAACTAAAATCCTGCCTGGTGTTTTGGGGATAAGATCCACCATCTTTGCACCTTCCTAAACACTAAATCAATGAGTGCTTTTGGAAGGAGTACTACTCAAACTGTGGATGGACCTGCACCAAAGGCTTCAAGAACTCCTCAGGGGAAGGGGCTTTGGAAATCTAACCTCATCCACTCTCTCATCAGTTCCAAGAGGCCCCAAAAGCGCCATAGTTACCGATAAAGTTTGAGGACCCTTTCCTCCAAGGTCAGGTTATGGTCCTCTTGTCAGCAATTCCCACGGGAAATCTTGGTTCTGCCTCTTACACCAATTCTTCCTGTACTCGGGGAGAGGGACACTGACGGAGACAAGGTCTGGAACTGGTCAAGACCTTGTGACGCAAACTATCCCTAAACAAGTAATGTGTGACAAACTCCAGGTAGATCAGAGAATTTAGCTGGATCCAATGTGGTGAGAGTTTCACCATCCCAATTGACAAAATACTCTCCACTACCTCTAACGTAAACACCAAGGCTGGACAACTAAGGAAGATTAACCTCTGATCATAGATCCTGAGGAAGCAGGCACCAGCTGTCAACTCTAGTGGATCCGAGGCAGACACTGGAGCCAAACTGTCAGATGCTTCTGAGGGATAGGGATGTCTCAAAGCTTCAGTGTATTTAACACTGTGCCCCTAAACCCCAGTCTCTCAGCTACCGGACTTGGTTTGCATCAAGGCTAGTGACTTAGCCGAAGATGGCCACACTTTAAGCACTGACTTGGGAATAATGCAGACAGGAGTCTGATCCAGAATAACCAGAAATGAAGTGCGGACCAGTGAAAGAGAAACCAAAAATGGGGACAACTCTCCACCCTCTAAGAGGGAAAGGGAATGATCCCAAAATCAAACTGTTCCTTCCAGAATGTCCACATCATCTTGTCAAATATACTTCCCTAATGCCCTGAAAGAACCTAGAAGATGACAAAGGCAGCTTAGTAGGCAAGTGCAAGAGCCTGTCCAAGCTTGGAACAGAGAGAAACTACAGTAATGAACACTGGGATCTGGGGTGGCAGCTACGATCTATGAATGGTACTGAGATGAATCCAGTGTCGCTTTCAGGAAAGGACTAACATAAGACAGTCAGGACCACTTTGGAGGCAAAGAAGCCAGGGAATTGGGACTGAGAAGGTGCTAAAGCTAGATCTAAGGAGTCAAAGAAACAGAAGGCCTTTGGGTCTTCTGTACCAGTTCATTTGATGCAGATCATTCAGCCCACTTTTTCCTGGATTCTTTTCCTTTTCTTCCTTTTTGTCTCTCCTATCTCTATCCTTGTCTATCTTCTCCTAGGTCTTCTTCCACTGTTTGTTCATCTCCTGCTAGAGAGACATTGAAACAGTTGAAGTGGGAAGAAGCCATTATACAACCAGCTCAGTACACCCATCAGCCAAGGCCCTCACCACAAAGGATGCACAGGCCTCAAAATCCTGGTCAAGATGAGCAGCCCCACAGACAGCACACACACACCAGTCATGCAAGTGCTGTGGGGGGCAACTTGATCAGTCCTGCTGTTCCACATTAAACAGAAATGGCTCTGCTTTGCTATTTTTGATTGGCTCATTTGCCAGCATATGAGCCAATCAAAAATCTCACTGCAGAGCCTCTTCTGCTCAATGCAGAACAGCCTACTGTTCCACATTGAACAGAAGTGGCTCCGCTCTGTAATTTATGATTGGATCCTATGTCTGTATACAAGTCAATCAAAAATTGCAAAGCGGAGCCTCTTCTGTTTAATGCGGAACAGTGGGCGGTTTTCACAGGGATTTTAAGAGGCAGTGAGGGACTTTGATTGGGTTGCTGATCTCTGTACACTCCCACTCAAATAGGGACGTCTGGAAACCCTGTGTACATGTAATACTGCAACCAGATTAAATGCATATGTTTTAATGGAGGACACTGGGACAGCAAAGGTTAACTAAGAAAAACAGAAATGTAAATGAGCTGTTAAACCATTAAAATATCTCCCCACAGGGCTGCATGGGACCAGAGATGCTAGGTCTGGGAGCCTTTGTTCATTAGCTCAGTAAAAAGAGGAGAGGCCACAGGCACTACCATAAACATTTGGATGTGTATTGGGCCATCTGTACTACATTTGTGTCAACTTCAAAAGAAAATACTTTGAGAACCTAGAGTCAGGAGACCAGATAAGGTCATTCTGTCAGCCTTCTTGGAAATTATATTTCAGATATTAGAGAGAAATCTCAAAGTATTGAATACTCTGGGAAGCCTGACTAGAAAGATCCTCACCCACTGCATCTTGCCTTGCAGTAGTAACAACTGTTTAACAGTAATCCTTTTAGAATCGGTCAGGAATAAAGCGAAGCTTAGTTCAGAGTTTCTTTATTTGTACGAGTCTGTCCATCAATGTTAATTTCAATATTTCCTGTAATTTAAAAACTCTGTTTACTATGAATATACTTTCAGTATTTTCATGCTCTTATTAAATATATTTAAAACTTTTATTGAGGCTGGTCCTTGTAGAAAGTATTTAACCTTTGAGTGTTTCTGTTCATTTGGTGACCCTCTGTGGGCCACTCTAGAAGGCCTAGCTGTCTTGGTGAACTACCACCATTTCTATTAGTATTAATATTACAGTGTATAATTGGATGCCCTTTAAGGGCCTTCGATTAGCTGACTGTGGAGTGTCTGTTGGCAGTAATAACTACCTTATATTCTGGGCAGAAGGGGACATAGCTAGTAAACCTGTGCCAGCCTTTACCAGATGCGTTTGTGCGCCCCCATGTGTGCAAATCAAATTTCTCAGTGCGTGTCTCAGCTACTTGGGGCAGGGACACGAAGCACTGGGTTTACAGAGTGGGTGCTGGAGGACTTTGCTTGGACACTCAACTGAGGACCTAACCTTACAGATGTACCAGTAGGGGGTCTTATTGGGGACCTGGAGGGAGACCAATATAAAGACATCCAGACCCCGGGGCTGAGTGTGTTCCCCATGGGCGCTTAAGGGGAATTGTACTTGACACAGGGAGGTCTGCATCTGGAAATATTGAGTGCACCCATTTGTATTCCAAGTGCATGTCCCTCTCCAGTGTCAGTGGGGAAGATTCAGGCTCCTTGATTACTGGTCCAGCGTGGGAATGACATATTGGTGGCAATCACATATTGGTAGTAGTGGTGGGCATCAGAAAGACAACCAACACACAGTATCTTCACACAAACAGGGAAAAGCCTCTAAATACTATACCCACACAAACACACGAGAAAATGACTGTCAAAAAATCACTTAAGAGCAACCCTACCCCAAATTAACTTTCTGAAGGAAAAGGGATGTGAAGTAAAACTAACACCAAGTTAAACTAAGTACCTAAAAATGCCCTATTCCCTCAGACTAAAAATGCACACATGCATGCACACACAAAACAACAAAGTTATAAACCACTAAATTCCCCCCAAAAAATTTCAAGAAACAAAAGTAAGGGGAATAGAACTCTAAACACCAGGGTAGACTAGTCACCAAAAACCAATGAAGCACTTAAACACTCATTCAAGCAAAGTTCCAAAGGCCACATCCACCCACAAGTGCGTAAAATGAGATGGAGATTGGTTTGTTACAGAGCTTTATAGACTAGTATGAGCTTCAAAACCATAGGCTATTGACAGCCCCTGATCTGATAATCTGCAGGTTGAGTTGGACAGAAGAGACATCCGATACCATGTAAAGGACTTTTGTCATCTGTGAAAAGACCCTGCCAAGATATGCAAGTCTAAATAAGGAAATATGTGAATACTATTTATTCTACTATAAGCTATGACTGGGTCTAGACTCTGAAAACACCACGGGAGACTTTAAATAGCTCAAAGGGTAATGCAAAGAACTGGTATGATCCAGATAAAAATCTGAAACTTTCTGCAACCAGATGCTATAAGCATTCTTTACATGTATTGTTACTGTGACATCCCACTCTGGGCCAGTAATCAAGGAGCCTGAATCCTCACCACTGACACTGGACAGGGACGTTCACTTGGAATACAAATGAATACACTCAGTATTTCCAGATGCAGACCTCTCTACATAAATTCCCTTAAGAGTACAAAGGGAACACACTCAGCCTGGGGTCTGGGTCCCCCCCAGGTCTCCAGTAAGGCTCCCCACTGGCACAGCTGTAGGATTAAGTCCTCAGCTTAGTGTCCAAGCCAAGTCCTCCAGCACCCTCTCTGTGAAACCAGTGTTGTGTGTCCCTGTTCCAAGTAGCGGACACACTCACATTTCATTTTCTCACACACACTCACCTGGGAAAGGCTGGCACAGATTACCTGCTCTACCAACTTTGCCCAGATTATAAGGTAGATTCACTGCCACCAGTCAGTTACTATAAGGCTCTAAAAAGAGTATCTTATTACAGTGAGTGAAATTATTAATACAAATGGTAACGTTGTCCAAACAGCCAGGCTTTCAGGAGTGACCACAGTTATCACCACATAAATATTTGCAAATACTCTCAAATCTTAAATACTTTCTAAAAGGACCCACCACAATAAAAAGTTTAAATATATTTAAATACTAAACAAAAAATACTAAATATCTATGCACAGTAAACACCAGAGTTTCAATCACAGGAAATATTAAAGCAACACAGATGAATAGATTCACAATTACAGAAACAGTACTCCACTAATCTCACTATATTTTCATGGCTACTCTGAAGAATACTATTCCCTGGTGCACTTACTAGAGCAAGGCAAGATGAAGTAGATTAAGTCTTCTTCCTTTGTCAGATTTCAAAAACAGACTGCCCAGTCTGAGAGACTTCTCAATATATCTAGCCATTACTTCTGGGATAGCTTACAGAATGACATCACATCTGGTCATCTATTTCTCACACTATCCCCTGCACTAGAAGTTGCCAGGATTTTAGCACCTGTGTGTTACCATATACATAGCTAGAGCTTTGCTCAGATCTGCTGTAGCTCCTTGACATCAAAAATTTCAAACCTCTACCCTTCCCCAGTAGCAATTAGCTCCCTGCTAGACACAATAAAAGATTCCCAATACTTGGTTTCCCAGACATATTGTTTCTGGCTGCAACCAGAACTGTAAGATACAATCTTTATGGCCTAATTTAATTTCAACTATTTTTCAAAGTTATAAATAAACAAAATAGTACTAGGTGTAACAAAAAAAAAAAAAAAAAAAAAAAACACTGACAGCAGAGGAACAACCCCAAAATTCCACATAGCGTAGCAAAGATTAATCAACGCTTTCGTTAAAACTTCAGAATAACTAAACAATAAAATCAAGCTACTTAAATACACTTCATTCATTCTGATTATAATACACCAATCATTTAATCAGTGAAAATTAAATAAATCACAATCACAATGTTAACGTCCTTTCTTCCAAAAAAGAACATTTGATATTGATACTTTCATTCAGCCCGGGTGGATTGTCAACACCCAACCTTAACTGCCATAAGGTCTCCTCCCTTTCAACCCTGTTTTTGATGTTTCCCCCTCTTTACCAATATATTCTAAAGTTGAAAAAGAAAACGTTTTAAACAGTGCACACTGAAGCATGCCTATATAAAGTATTAGTGGTATCTTTAGTTTTGATAGCATAACAGTGCTCTCTGATACGTTTACTAAGCTGTCTAGTAGTCATACCTATATAAAATGCCATACAACCAGAGCATAAAGCAATGTATACAATGCGTGATGTATTACAAGTAACCCTACCAGATACAGCAAAAGTACAATCTAAATGTGTTAGGCTGATATATGGCCTTTCATAGCTAAACCTACAAGCAGAGCAATTTAAACATTTGTAAATACCCTCGGGTTTATCTGACCTGGGGGTGGATGACTGTCATCATGCTGTAATAAACCTTTCAGACTACCAGATGTTTTTTTTATGTACAATACTAGGAGCCTCCCCCAAAATACTTGACAGATCACTATTACTGCTAATTATTTTCCAATAATCAGTGATAATGTTTTTAATCATGGCACTGTCTACAGACACATCCACAACACATTTAGGCAGATTTAATGAAAGGTCATTGCCTGAATCACCAGTTGTTTTTACTGCTAAACCATGAATCAAAATGGATGGAAAGTCCATAGATCTCCTAGAGATCTCAGATGCTAAATTAATTAATAAAATTTGGTTGGGAGGATGGCCTAATGGGTGTCTGCCTTACAAGCACAAGGTGCAGGGTTCGAGTCTCCCAAGGGATAATTGGCTAGGCTTAAAATGTCTCGCAAAGGCAGTTAGCCTAGTACTGATCTATGAACCTAAAATTTCTGGATATCCTCTAGCTAAAAATAAACTGGTGATAAATGCTGTTTCTATGAAAAAATCCTCGTTCCTAGTTAACAGAAAGGCTCTAATATACTGTCCTTTCGGGAAGGACAGTCTCATAAAAGCAGAATGGTTACTCTGATAATGTAAATTATTTAGACAAGTCTCTATCCTGTATATCTTGCTAGAAAAACTTTTTTCACCTGTATGCCAAGCAAGCACATCTAGATAATTGACCTGGTGCCCTAAATTACTTGTGAATTTCAAAAAATCACTTAACTGTTCTAAAAAAAAAGTTTGCTTTTTCTTCAAATCCTTTAATAAAAAAAGGACAATAAAACAAAATATCCTTAGCTAAAAAATATTTGGCAAGCATTCCATTTCCCACCAGGCCATGACTAAACCTGCAAAAGCAGGGGCCACTGTGGCACCCATAGCAACTCTTCGTTGTTGGTAATATTTCCTATTGAATACAAAAAAATTGTTTTCCAACATAAGTTCTAACAATGAAACACAGGTCTTCAAATATGAGCAAGTTAATACCCAAAGGAAATCAAAGAAGATTGATCGTGATATTGCTGCACACAATAGTGGTAAAGCCTTCAACTTTAGTTGCAAAAATGAGTTACAAGTCCTTTTACAAACTGAACAGTGGATGTAACAGGCGTGCTGTTAGGTCTTACAGTTCAGTTGCAAGAAAGGGTAGTACCTCTAAATTTTAACAGGAACAAATCCCGGTCTCGAGCTAAGACGCCAGAAGCTGTATTCCAACAGCAAGGAGAAGTTTCTAGTTTGGTGACTGCAGTAATGACTCTGTTAGCTTCAGACCTTAATAAATCAGTTCCGGCTTCAGAAAACATCAACAGCAATAATAATGGTTCAAAAAACAGGAAAAACATTTCCAAAGCTGTGCGGCAGAACCAGAATCGAGGCAGGAGCCACTTTCAAAAATAAGTACTGTTTTGGACACTGAAGTGAGCTCTTTGGTTAAAATATACAATGACTAATATACAATTAACCATTGAACAAGAACATTTGTTGAAGCTCAGTTTGGGGTTCATTCCGAGCAAACGTGCTGACTTAGCTAATTGTTGAACTTGAAATTATATACAAGAAAACTGAATTTGATTTTTGTTCTTAAAGGTGTTGATGTTACTTCTAATGCTATTAGAAAACCTTCCATTTTTAACACATTACAAAATACTTTAAGTTTTTGAGATGCTCTGTTCTAATGAAATTAGATCTTTATTGGTTAAAGTCTGTACATTCTTTTTTCAATTTAATCAAAAGAAAAAAATAAAGCACTTACTGAGCTGACCAACAGAACTAATTTGAGATTTATGAAGGCCGATAAGGGGGGTGGTTTGGTGTTGATGTACACTGGGGATTATGTTAAAGCTATGGAAACCCTTCAGAAAAATCCCAAAGAATACCATAAGCTTAGCTTTGATGTTATCGATTGAAGTTATAAGTATATTAAATATGCTTTTATATGATATTTTTATGAATGGCAAGCTGGCTTCTGAGTTATACGATTATTTTTCAGTTGATCATCCTAGCGTAGGTGTTTTATTCGGAATTCCCAAAGTACATAAAAATGCTACTAACCCCCCTTTTCGGCCTATTGTCTCTTCTGCTGGAAGTATTACTGAGGGGATTTCCCTATACTTGGATAAATTAATTACTCAACCCTTTAGTGCAAGGTCTGACTTCAAATTCTTGGTCTTTTTTAGACTCTATTAGAATGTTTTATTTGAAAGAGAGCAGTGGTGTTTTCAGTAATAATTTTTTTCTAACTGTAGATGTGGTCTCTCTATACACTTCCATACCTCTTGTGTTGGGGTTGGAATACGTTGCTAATTTTTTGAAGTACACAGTGCGATCTGAGAGTTCAGTGAAGACCTGTGTTTCATTGTTGTAACTTATGTTGGAAAATATTCAAGGAAAATTACCAAACGAAGAGGGTTGCCCCAATGGGTGCCACAGTTGCCCTGCTTTGCAGGTTTTAGTGGCCCTGTGGTGAATGAAATGAAATGTTTAATATTTTTTTTTTAGCCATATTTTTTTGTTTGTCATTTTATAGTTGACTTGTTTTTATTATTAAAGGATCTGAAGACAAAACAAACTTTTTTTTTTTTAGAACATTTAAATAAAAGTAGTGATTTTTTTGAAATTTATGTTAAGTAATTTAGGGCACCAAATCAATTATCTAGATGTGGTGCTTACTTGGCATACAGGTGAAAAAAGGTTTTCTAGCAAGATATACAGAAAAGAAAAGTACAGTTTTGTACCTACCATAAATGTAGATGTTCGAAGATCCACATTGCTGCAGTCCTTACACTTGGGTAGTCCGCTGTCCTCGGTCAGCCCGAATATCAAAGTATTAGGCTGACGTCGGTCAAGGCGCTTAAGACTGACATCAGGACGTCAGGGTACAAATGCGCATGACCGTCATATCCTCAGTCTTTTCTTGCCCCAGATGTCAGAAGACCCTAAACAGAAAGGTCAAAAACCAAAAGACAGCAAAAAACAACCAACCACCCTTGTACTAACCATATGTACAATATATACAATATTCACAATATGTACAACCCAAACCACACCACCGCCTCTAACTACAGAGGGGAAGGAGGGAGGGTAAATTGGACTGCAGCAATGTGGATCTTCGAACATCTACATTTATGGTAGGTACAAAACTGTACTATGTTCTTCATCTCACATTGCTGCAGTCCTTACACTTGGGTAGAATCCCAAAGCAGAGATAAGGGAGGATGGCAAAACTATAAAGCAGTAGGAGCTGCCAAAATGCCCTGTAAAATTGCAGTGGCAAAACCAGCCCTTGATTTAGAGTAAAGTGGAAGGTGATAATGCTTAGAGAAAGTATGCACTGAACTCCAAGTAGCTGCCTCCAAAATATCTTTAGTTGCCACCCCCCTTACAAGCTGTAGAAGTGGCAGTAGCCCTAGTGGAATGAGGCCTAATCCCAGCTGGAACCTCCTTGCAATGATGGGAATAACAGAAAGCAATACAAAACCCAATCCACTTAGAAATAGTTTGTTTTGACACAGGCTTGCCCTGAGAACCCAAAGCAAAAGAAACAAATAACTGCTGAGACTGCCTGAACCCTTTAGTTCTGCTCAAATAATATCGCAACTGCCTGTGTATATCCAAAGTGTGCAAAATCTTTTCCCCTTTATTTTGGGAGTTTGCATAAAAAGTAGGCAAATGAATAGTTTGGTTTAAAGCCACACTAGAAACCACTTTAGGCATAAAGGAAGGATTAGTACGCAAAGATACCCTATCCTTATGGAAAATTAAGAAAGGCTCAACTGCCATAAGGGCCTGTAATTCAGAAACCCTTCTACAGAGGTAATGGCCAACAAAAAGCAGTCTTCCATGATAAATATTTCAACTCAGCAGTAGCTGCAGGCTCAAAAGGTTGTAGAGTGAGTTTCTCCAACACAAAATTGAGATCCCAAGCAGGAGTCGGAGCTCTCCGTGGGGTCTTATATTCTTTGCCCCTCTAAGGAATTGCTTAAACAAAGGATGAGAAAACAATGGTGGGTCACAGTCACAGTGAGCAGAAATTGCTGCAGCATGAATCTTAATAGAAGAGAAGGACAAACCTTTGTCCAGTAACTCAGTAAGATATTGAAGAGCCACACTTAAATTAGGCTTAGAAACATCAAATTCCTTTGCTGTACTCCAAAATAAAAATCTCTTCCATTTATCTGCGTACACTTTCCTTGTACTAGGCCTTCTGGCCTCCAAAATAACATTCAAAACTTGCTGTGGCAGCTGAGACCCTCCAGGGTTTAAAACAGAATATGCCAGGCTGTCAGGTGAAAAGAGTGAAGTTTGACATTGAGTAAATGACTGTTCTCCTGAGACAGAAGGTGTGGAATCGAAGGCAAAGGCCATGGAGGCTCCTGCCAGACTTCTCAGTAATGGGTACCAGTGCTGTCGAGGCCAATCTGGAGCTATTAAAATCATCTTTGGCTTGTCCTGTCTGACCTTCAGGAGTACCTTTGGGAGGAGAGGCAGAGGTGGAAAGGCATACACATGAAGATTGTTCCAATTGAATGAAAGAGCATCCACTTTCCAAGCTGTGGGATGAAACCTTTTTGAGCAAAACTTTGGCAGCTGGTAGTTTAGTGGAGAAGCGAACAGATCTATGTCTGGAGTTCCCCATAACACTGTCAATTTCTGAAATACATGAGGATCCAATTTCCACTCGTGGGGATCCATAATTTGCCTGCTCAACACATCTGCTAAGGAGTTCTGTGCTCCCGGCAGAAACCTTGCCTGAAGATTTAGCTGTAAACTGAGAGCAGTCTCCCACAAAATCATTGCTTGTCTGCATAGAGGATAAGAATGTGTTCCCCCTTGCTTGTTGATGTACCACATGACAGTTGTGTTGTCTGTTAGAATCAACACCTGCCCTGGAAGAAGTAAATCCTTGAAAGCTATTAATGCAAATTGGACTGCTAACATCTCCAAGTTGATATGTAGATGTTGAAGTCTGGCAGGCCACGTGTCTTGTACCCACTTTCCATTTAGATGAGCTCCCCAAGCTTTGTCTGAGGCATCTGTCGTTAGAATCTGACTCGCCTCTGGCCGGGTCACAGAGAGTCCCTTGTTTAGGTGACATTCCTGAGCCCACCACAAAAATTCCTTTTGAATGCAAGGTATTATTTGAATGACAGTGTCCATATCTTGGCAGTGCTGTGTCCATACATTTTTGAGATACCATTGCAGCTTCCTCATATGCAGTTTGGCATTGGGAAGCACCAGAATACAAGATGCCATGAACCCCAAGGCTTGAAGGACTGTCCTTGCAGTCAGCCTGGACTGATGAGACAATTGATGGAAGTAAAGAGAAAGATTCTTTTGTTTGTCCGGGGTCAAAAAGGCCATCTGGGATGCTGTATTCAGTCTCACACCCAGAAAGCACATGTCCTGAGAGGGTACTAGACTGGACTTTATTTCGTTCACAGAATACCCCAGGCATCTTAGCACTGCTATCACATATTGCAAATGAAGAAGTTCGTCCTTTCCTTGGGCCAGAATCAGGCAATCGTCCAAATAAGGATAGATCTGTATTCCTCTTAGCCTGAAGAAAGCTATCACTGGAGCCAGAACCTTTGTGAACACTCTGGGCGAAGTAGATAAGCCAAAGGGCAATGCAGAGAACTGATAATGAGAAGTCCCAGCTAGAAAACGCAGATACTTCCTGCAACTTAGCCTGATAGGAACATGAAGGTAAGCCTCCTTGAGATCCAAAGTCACCATCCAGTGATCTTTGCCCAGCAGAGGTAAAAGCTGTTGTAACGTCAACATTTTGAACTTGGGAATGTCCAGATAAGTGTTGAGGATAGATAAATCCAAAATTGGTCTCCACATGTTCCCCTTCTTTGGTACTAGGAACAGGCGAGAATAAAATCCTAGGCCCACTTCTGGCAGAGGGACCGGTTGTATGGCCCCTATTTGGAGCAGCAGAGAAATTTGCTTGCGAGCCTCTAGTCTTTGCTGAGGAGGAACGTCCGGCATGCCTTTGAAAGGAGGCAAGGTATGGAAATAAAACCTGTAACCTTGGTGTATGATATCCAATACCCATCTGTCTTGGGTAATCAAACTCCAATTTTCCCTGAAGAGTGCCAACCTTCCTCCCAAAGGTGCTGCCAGGCAAGAAGGATCTGGCAGCTGAAAAGGTAGGTCATTGGGCCTGTTTACGAAAGGACTGGCCCCTGCCCTCACCTGAAGAATGTGCAGGAGAACTCCCTGTTCTAGGCCTGAAGGAGGTCTGAGCTCTGCCCCTGCCACGTCTAGATCTACCCCTAGACTGTGAATCATAAGAAGGGTATGTCCACCCCTTAGCAGGCCAATTCATACTAAACTTCGGAGGCTGGACTTGCAAAAAATCTTTAACAGTCTGCATAGACTTAGCCTTGTCTTCCATTTTCTTCAAGACTGACTCAACAGGTGTACCAAACAACACATCAGACTGTAAAGGAGCATCCAAAATCCTTGTCTTAACATGTTCAGATAAATTCTGATCCCTCAACCAGGCGTGCCTGCGAAGAACTGACCCAGTGGCAGCCACCCTAGACGAGGCCTGTACAGCATCAAAACCACATTGTAAAGAATGCTTACCCACCTGTTCAGAGACATGTACTAAATCTTGTAATTCCTTACACTCAATGCCTTCCGCCAGAGCATCAACCTTAGACTTCAGTTGAGAAAGTAGATAGTTCTGATATTTCAACATGTGAAACTGGCAATACAAAGCCCTCATAGCTAAGGTGGAAGAAGTATAGACTTTCTTTCCCCATCTATCCAAAGCTCTGGCCTCTTTATCTGGAGGAACCGGATTTTTTACAACAGAGGCCTTGACACCCTTAGGTCCCTGACTAACAGTTTCTGGGTCCGCCCTAAAACTCTTATAAAGATATTTATGAGCCTCAGGCACCCTATAATACCTATCCGGTTTAACAGGAGCAGGAGGCAAAGAATCAGGATTAAGTGAAGCCTCCGCAAACACATCTTCCACAACATCCAGAACAGGAGGTATAGCCAAAGGCCTATGCTGGGATAAAAGCAAAAACTCCCTAAGCCTTTTCCTGGAATCAGAGAAGTCCTGACCTTCCCACTTAAAATGTTCCCTCATGGAATGAAGAGTCTCTGAAAAAGAAAAATCCTCTGGAGGAGAAGCAGAAGGGGTCGAATCATCTGCATCAGAATAAGGAGAGTACTCCTGCAAGTCTTCAGCTGAAGACTCTGAAACATCTGAAGGCTGCTCAAAACTCCCCAACTCTGGTTCCACCCTAGGCCTCTTATCTGGAGGGGGCAAAGAACCTCTAATCAAAGTAATTAAATCTTCTGCCATTTTAAGCATGTGCTTCTTGGGCACAGATCCTGAAGAACTAGGAGCGACACCAACAGAAGCCAAACCTGGCCTGCCTCTGGGAGAAGCCTTAGAAACAGAAGGAGAGGGCCTAACCACCTTAGGAAGGGAGGGGAGTACAGTAACCTGAGAAGCCCCTTCAGCCTGACCTGCCTCCTGGGAGGCCACATCCTGCAATAACAAAGTCTCCCCCTGAGACTCCAGAGAAGCCTCCGGCGGAACCACCGGTTCCACTGACGCCTCTAAAGAACCGGCGTCCGGTACGGACGACTCTTCTTGCCTGGGTTTAGCTACCTTGTCTTTGCGCTTCTTCGAAGAAGCGGGCGTCGGAGCGTCCGACGGCATCTTATAATTGCACCGCTTCCCAAAGACCAACCTGGCACAATCTAGCCTCCGCTTAATAGTGCGCTTATTGAACCTAGCACAAAAGCGACACCCAACAACGTCGTGCTCAGGCCCCAAACAAGGAATACACAAAGTATGATAATCTCTATGCGGTATCTGTTTCCCACAAGAAATACAGTTATTCACTTTTTCTGACATCCGGTAAACCACTGAGGCAAGAAAAAACTAAAATATTCCCCAACGGGGTACTTAGCCAACTTTGACTCTGTCTGAAACTCCGAATTCGAAAAATTTCAGAACGCCGTACGGCACTTGCAACGCTGCTTCTGCATCGGACCATGCGGCAAAAAAGACTGAGGATATGACGTCGGTCATGCGCATTTGTACCCTGACGTCCTGATGTCAGTCTTAAGCGCCTTGACCGACGTCAGCCTAATACTTTGATATTCGGGCCGACCGAGGACAGCGGACTACCCAAGTGTAAGGACTGCAGCAATGTGAGATGAAGAACATCTTATGTAAATTTACATTAGAGTAACCATCCTGCTTTTATGAGACTGAACATCCCAAAAGGACAGTATATTAGAGCCTCTCATTTAACTAGTAACGACAAAAATATTTTTATAGAAACAGCATTTGTCACCAGTTTATTTTTAGCTAGAGTATATCCAGAAATTTTATTAATTTAGCATCTGAGAAATCTAGAAGGAGATCTATGGACTTTCCATCCATTTTGATTCATGGTTTAACAGTAAAAACAAATGGTGATTCAGGCAATGACCTTTCATTAAATCTGCCTAAATGTGTTGTGGATATGTCTGTAGACAGTGCCATGATTAAAAACATCACTGATTATTGGAAAATAATTGGTAGTAATAGTGCTCTGTCAAGTATTTTGAGGAAGGCTCCTAGTTTTGTACATAAAAAATCTGGTAGTCTGAAAGATTTATTACAGCGTGATGACACTGTCATCCACCCCCCAGGTCAGATAAACCTGAGGGTACTTGCATATATTTAAATTGCTCTGCTTATAGGTTTATCTATGAAGGGCCATATATCAGCCCAACACATTTAGATCGTACTATTGCTATATCTGGTAGATTTACTTGCAATACATCACACGTTGTATACATTGCTTTATGCTCTGGTTGTACGGAATTTTATATAGGTATGACTACTAGACAGCTTAGTAAACGTATCAAACACTTATGCTATCAAAACTAAAAATACCAACAATGCTTTATATAGGCATGCTTCGGTGTGCACGATGTTTAAAAAGTTTTCTTTTTCAATTTTAGAATATATTGGTAAAGACTTGAGAGGGGGAAACAAAAAACAGGGTTGAAAGGAAGGAGACCTTACGGCAGTTAAGGTTGGGTGCTGACGGTCCACCCGGGTTGAAAGAAAGTATAAATATCAAATGTTTTTAGAAGAAAGGATGTTAATATTGTGATTGGGATCTCGTTCATTTTCACTAATTGAATGATTGGTGTATTTTAATCAGAATGGTGTGTATTTAAACAGCTTGATTTTATTGTCCAGTTATTCTGGAGAAGTTTTAACGAAAGCATTGATTAAACTTTGCTACGCCATTTGGAGTTGTTCCTCTGCTGTCGCAGTGTGCCCCCCCCCCCCCCCAAAAGTTAGCTGGGACCAGGATTAATCTCTTCTCTTCAAGTATCTTCTGTTACAACATGCAGGTACATTTCTTTTCTTTCCAACAGGACACACTGTTGATACATTAACACAAGCAACTTTTCAAATAAGTTTTGAACACAAGCATCTGTACAAATCAGTTTGATATTCAAATAATATACAATTGTTTACTAAATTACACCTAGCTGTGCTGGTATATCATAAACATCCTCTGTCCTGCTTCTTCTGGCATAGCTGGCTATACCTCACATCATCACAGCTACCATAAAGCTTCACTGAGAGATGAGTACTAATGGACTGAAAGATCATGAAATTTTGGTACTTTCACATATAAATTTAGAAAGGAATGGCCTAGAACTTGTCTCCAAGAAAGCGGTTTCTTTAGTACCAAAATATTAAGGAATAGAAGCCTTTACCCCTTTGATCTAAAGGCATTGGCTCTAGAACTCCGGGGTTAAGTGCAGAAGAAAGATAGTTTTTGTTTGGAGGATGGGAAGGAATTCCTCTAAGGAGTATTTTATTTCACTGCCAACTGAAAACCTAAATCACTTTTAACACAAAAGAGTCTGAGACAAATCAGTTTACAACCAAAAGAGCCATTTTCAGCATCTGATTTATAGACAGTACAGAAGGAGGGGTGGGGAAAGAAAGCTGGCATAGTCATTGAGGCACTAGCGTGTTCCTGTTTTGGAAAAGGGACTTGTTTCTTGTTACTCTCCTCCTGCCATTTATTTTTTTGTTCCCCATTTAGCTTGAGAAAGCAAGATTAGTTTGTTCTGCTTTTAAAAAGGAAGAGGTTTTGGGAGATTTCTAAAAGGTGGGGCTGACAAATCTTTGAGACTCTCTGGATTAATTTTCCTTTTGAAAATTGTTTAAGGACCAAAACAGCAGACTGCCCAAACAAAACCTTATCTACAGATAAGTTTAAACTTTCAGGCTTTACCTCGTCAGCAAACTTCTGGCTATGCACCCAGGAATACCTCCTCAACACTATCAGTGGCCCTACATGCAGTATCGGCACAATCATATACTCAAGGCATGTTTTGATACTTGAGAAAGATTAGAATCAATGGGACAAGAGCTACATTCACAAGGAAGCTCAGTAGATTTCCTTGAACAGTCTGCAGTTATCTGCTTCCACGTGTGCCTGGTAGTGGAGTTTCGCATGCCAAAGTGGGAGAAAACATTCTTTTACCATATCTGTCCAATACTTTTCCTTCTTGTCCACAAGGGGTGGATTTGTTGAAATTAAGAGTTATGAACTTACCATAACTTGGCATCTGCATTGTCCATTTTCATTCTTTCTCACCGATGGGTTATGGATCCAATCCTCAGATCCAACTCTGCCGCATTTTCCAGACTTTATATCCTAATCTCGAGCTCCTTCCTCTTCCCATAATGCATCACACTACCTCTAATTCCTCAGATCGAGTTTGCTGCCCATGTCTACTTATTTATAGAAACAGGGCAGAAAGTAAGAATTAGGTCTCAAATCTGGAACTAAAAAAAGGGACCATCATCCAATATCCTTCCAGAAAAAAATAAAGGCTGGGAGGGAAGTTGAGGAAGAATGAAAATGGACAACACAGATGCCATGTTATGATAAGTACACAACTCCTAAATCTGATGTGGTCTTTTTCATTCTTCCTCACTGATGGGTAGAGTCCCCAGCTACGGAACTCTTGGGAGGCCCTCAGAGAAGGATATGTCAGAGCACTATCGAACTAAAAGAAGGTCTGCTTCTGGAGACCATGTCCAGCTTGTAATGCATCACAAAGGTAATGTTTATTGAGCAAATGACTTGAAAAGAGATATCATAAAAGCTCTGAGAAAGGTAGATGAAGCCATGGATTTGGAGAAAGGAGATGCCAGAGCACTGTTGAAGTACTGGAGGACAGTTTCTGGAGACAATGGCCAAACTGTAATGCATCACAAAGGTACGAATCTTTAAGGATGAGACCTAGGACAGAAATTGCCAAAGAAAGCTCAAGAAGAAGGCTGATGAGGTAGTGCAATTTCAACCATTCAGGACTAAATCAGCAAATTACGGAGGGTCACAAAAGACATACAAGGCAATAAAATGGATTGATAAAGGATAGTTACTGCGGCCACTATGGGTATAAAGAAAGGGTGTTCCTCTGGACCAATCCTAACTTATAGAAGATAATGTAGGCAAGTCTGGAATACATGGCTTGAAGTTGTGAAAAAAAGAAGTTATGTTCTTACCATAACGTTCCCTGTGAGTTGTTCAACTCGCCTTTGTTCTTGCACACCGATTCGGAGCCGAACCCTCGGTTCCGAGTCTGCCACATTCCAAGCTCTGCGTCTAAGAGAAGCTAGAGGCACAGTCCCTATCCCATGATCCCCTGCTGCTAACCCTCAGATCTAGTTTGCAAAGAAACCGGGTTACAACACATCTACCTGCCTACACATGCATACGCACCAAATTTACCTACACACGTATATCCCTAGAAGGTAAATATAAATACAGGCAACTATGTTACACCTGTCTGACTACGCACGCATACATGGGCACAGGCAGTCACAGGGAACCATGAGAAGACGGCCAGCCACGAGTCGTACCTGTTCCTCCAAAACATGGAGGGGGGGAAGGAGGGCGGGAATGTAAGAACAAAGGCGAGATGAACAACTCACATGGAACATTATGGTAAGAACATAACTTATGTGAAGTTGTTCAATCTCGCCATTTGTTCTTACACACGGATAGCGTCCCCAGCACTCTAAACCCCGGGGGGTTCACGGGAGAACATTCCTGAGGACAGTGGAACCAAAGGAAGCACTGTCCCTGGAGGCCCTGTCACTTTGTAATGAGTAATAAATGTATGATGTTTGGCCCAGGTAGCTGCAGCACAAATGGTATCTATAGGCAAGCGGGCCACATGTGCCAGAGAAGAAAAACGGCTCTAGTACAGTGAGCTTTAATTTCGAGGGGAGTAGATTGACTTGAAGATGAATAAACAAAGTTTATGCAGTCCGAGAGCCATTTGGATAGCGTGATTTTTGTGACTGCAAGTCCTTTCTTACTGTCTGCATGAGACACAATAGCCGATCCAATTTCCTGAATTCTTTTGTTCTGTCTAGGTAAAATCTGTTGTCTGTGCACGTCCAATTTGTGAAGCAGGTATTCCAGCTTATTGGTATGGTTCTTGAAAAAAGTGGGAAGCTCTATGGATTAAGAGTCGATTCTGAGCAGACATTTGGTAGAAAGGATGGATTAGTACGCAAGGTGACCCTGTCTGGGTGAAATATCAGATATGGTGGTCTAATTGAAAGTGCCTGCAGCTACGACACTCTGCGGGCTGAGGTGATTGCCACCAGAAAAAGTTTTCCAACAAAGGTATTTCAGTGGGCATGCCGAAGATGGTTCAAACGGCGATAGCATGAGTTGGGATAGCATCAGATTTAAATTCCAAGGAAAGACTGGGCTCCGAATAGGTGGTCGGAGAGGAGTTCCCTTCATGAAAGCCCTACAAAGCCTGTGCGACATAATTGTCGCGCCTCCTTCTCCCACATGAAAATTAGACATGGCAGCCAGCTGTACCCTTATGGTGGATGTTAAAGCCCCCTGATGAAAAAGAGTAGATAGAAATTCCAGAATCTTGTGAATAAGAGCAACCAAGGGATCTAAACCTTGTTCGGCGGCCCAACACGCAAAACGTTTCCACTTGCTCTTATACAATTTTCTAGTGGAGGATTTGTGGGAAGAAATCAGAATATGCTGTACTGCTGGAGATAAAAGATCCGACCTGGCTAAGCTGGGAAGTGGAGCAGCCATGCTGTCACAGTTGGAGGGACGAGAGAGAGGGGTGAAGAACTAACGAGTGGGTCAGCAGGTCTGGCACTGGGTCCAGAGTCCAAGGTTCTTCTATTTGGTGAGCTTGGAGGAAGGGGAACCAGATTTGTAGAGGCCAGAATGGGGCTATCAAGATGATAGTCCTTTCCAGACCCTTGGCTTTCTACAGAAATTTTGAGATTAGTGGAACAGGAGGGAAGGCATAAAGGAGACCCGGGGGCCAATCGTGTACAAGTGCGTCCCTGGGGGTTCCCCCAGGAGGGGGAAGTAGGGCGAAATAGCTTCTGCATTTGGCATCCATGGGGGAAGCAAAAAGGTCGCAGCAAGGCTGGCCCCATCTGCGGAAAATTCTCTCCGCTACCTGATTTTTGAGGGACCACTTGTGAGACAACAGGATGGCTCTGCTCAACCTGTCCGCTATTACGCTAGACGTCCCCGGGATGTGCGTTGCTATAAGAAAGCGTCCTGTGGACACAGTCCATTGCCAGATCCTCAGGGCCTCTTTGCATAGGGGGTAAGACCTGGTTCCTCCTTGCTTGTTTATGTACCAGACCACTGACATGTCTGTCTGAATTGCCACTGTTCCCCTAAGGTAAGTAGTCGTGAAAGTGTTGCAACGCTAGGAACACTGCTCTTAACTCTAGGACATTGATGTGCAGTTTGCACTCCATTTCCGACCACTGGCCTTGAACTGTTCTCCCCTGAAAAAGTCCCCCCCCACCCTATCAGGGAAGCGTCCGTGGTCACTGTGGCTAAAGGGGGAGGAAGAACAAACGGGCGGCCTATCGCAAGTTCCTGACTGTTCATCCATCAACGAAGATCCCGTTGGCACGATTCCGTGGGTAGGATGTTGTGTGACAACGGTAGCTGTTGGTAAGACCACTGTGCGAAGAGTAGCCATTGGAGGATCCTCATGTGCATTCTCCCTAGGGGGACCGCGATAAGGGCTGCTGCCATCATACCTAAAACTTTCAAAACCTATGCGGCTGGGACCCTTTTGTTTTCTAGAACAGAAAAGTACAGTTTTGTACCTACCATAAATGTAGATGTTCGAGGATCCACATTGCTGCAGTCCTAACCATTGGGTAGTCCGCTGTCCCAGTCGGCCCGAATACCAAAGTATATGGCTGACGTCGGTCAAGGCGCATTAGTCTGACGTCAGGACGCCAGGGTACTAATGCGCATGACCGACGTCATATCCTCAGTCTTTTCTTGCCCCAGATGTCAGAAGACCCTAAAAAGACAAGGCCAAAACCAAAAACACCAAACAGTCCTGCACCAAAAATATGTACAATATATACAAAATTACAAGAGCATAACCTCACCCACACAACCACCCCTAAACACAGAGCGGAAGGAGGGAGGGTAAATTGGACTGCAGCAATGTGGATCCTCGAACATCTACATTTATGGTAGGTACAAAACTGTACTATGTTCTTCATTCCACATTGCTGCAGTCCTAACCATTGGGTAGAATCCCAAAGCAGAGGTAAGGGAGGCTGGCAAATCATAAGGAAGCAGGAGCTGTCAACATGCCTTGCAAAATAGCTGTGGCAAAACCAGCCCTAGATTTAGAGTAGAGAGGAAGGTGGTAATGCTTAGAGAAAGTATGCACTGAACTCCAAGTAGCTGCCTCCAAAATATCCTTAGTTGCCACCCCTTAGAAATGCTGTTGAAGTGGCAGTAGCCCTAGTGGAATGAGGCCTAATCCCAGCTGGAATCTCCTTGCCATGATGGGAATAACAAAATGCAATGCAAAACCCAATCCACTTAGAAATAGTTTGTTTTGACACAGGCTTGCCCTGAGAACTCAAAGCAAAAGAAACAAACAACTGCTGAGACTGCCTAAAATCCTTAGTCCTGCTTAAATAATAACGCAACTGCCTGTGTACATCTAAAGTGTGCAAAATCTTTTCCCCCTTATTTTGGGGATCTGCATAGAAAGTAGGCAAATGAATAGTTTGGTTTAAAGCCACACTAGAAATCACCTTAGGCATAAAAGAAGGATTAGTACGTAATGATACCCTATCCTTATGGAAAATCAAAAAAGGCTCTACCGCCATAAGGGCCTGCAATTCAGAAACCCTTCTTGCAGAAGTAATGGCCAACAAGAAAGCAGTCTTCCATGACAAGTATTTCAATTCAGCAGTAGCCGCAGGCTCAAAAGGTTGTAGAGTAAGTTTCTCCAACACAAAACTGAGATCCCAAGCAGGAGTAGGAGCTCTACGTGGGGGTCTTATATTCTTTGCCCCTCTAAGAAATTGCTTGAACAAAGGATGCGAAAACAATGGTGGATCACAATCATAGTGAGCTGAAATTGCTGCAGCATGAATCTTAATGGAAGAGAAAGACAAACCTTTGTCCAATAACTCAGTAAGATATTGAAGAGCCACACTCAAATTAGGCTCAGAAATCTCCAAATTATTTGCTGCACTCCAAAATAAAAATCTCTTCCATTTTTCTGCGTACACTTTCCTTGTACTAGGTCTTCTGGCTTCCATAATCACATTTAAAACTTGTTGAGGAAGTTGAGACCTGCTGTGTTTCAAAACAGAATATGCCAGGCTGTTAGATGAAGAGAGTGAAGCTTGACATTGAGCAGGTGCCCGTCCCTCTGAGACAACAGGTGTGGAATCAAAGGTAAAGGCCATGGAGGCTTCCTTACCAGACTCCTCAGTAATGGGTACCAGTGTTGCCGAGGCCAATCTGGAGCTATTAAAATCATCCTTGGCTTGTCTTGTCTGACCTTTAGGAGCACCTTTGGGAGAAGAGGCAGAGGTGGAAAGGCATACACATGAAGATTTTTCCAACTGAAAGAAAGAGCATCCACTTTCCAAGCTGTGTGATGAAACCTCTTTGTGCAAAACTTTGGCAGCTGGTGGTTTAGTGGAGAAGCGAAAAGATCTAGGTCTGGAGTTCCCCATGACACTGTCAATTTCCGAAATACATGAAGATCCAGTTTCCACTCGTGGGGATCCATGATTTGTCTGCTTAACACATCTGCTAAGGAGTTCTGTGCTCCCGGCAGAAACCTTGCCTGAAGAGTTAGTTGCAAGCTGAGCGCAGTCTCCCATAAAATCATTGCTTGCCTGCACAACGGGTAAGAATGTGTTCCCCCTTGTTTGTTGATGTACCACATGACAGTTGTGTTGTCTGTTAGAATCAACACCTGCCCTGGCAGAAGTAACTCCTTGAAAGCCATTAATGCAAACTGGACTGCTAACATCTCCTTCATGTTGATATGTAGATGCTGTAGTCTGGCAGGCCACTTGTCTTGTATCCACTTTCCATTTAGATGAGCTCCCAAGCAATGTCTGAGGCATCTGTCGTTAGAATCTGACTCGCCTCTGGCGGGTCACAGAGAGTCCCTTGTTTAGGTGACATTCCTGAGCCCACCACAAAATTCCTGTTGAATGCAAGGTATTATTTGAATGACAGTGTCCAAATCCTGGCAGTGCTGTGTCCATACATTTTTGAGATACCATTGCAGCTTCCTCATATGCAGTTTGGCATTGGGAAGCACTAGAATACAAGATGCCATGAACCCTAAGGCTTGAAGGACTGTCCTTGCAGTCAGCCCGGACTGAAGAGATAGTTGATGGAAGTAAATGGAAAGATTCTTTTGTTTGTCCAGGGTTAAAAAGGCCATCTGGGCTGCTGTATTCAGTCTCACACCCAGAAAGCACATGTCTTGAGAGGGTACTAGACTGGACTTTATTTCGTTCACAGAATACCCTAGGCATCTTAGCACTGCTATCACATATTCCAAATGCTGTAAAAGGTCTTCCTTGTCTTGAGCCAGAATCAGGCAGTCGTCCAAGTAAGGATAGATTTGAATTCCTTTTAGCCGGAAGTAAGCTATCACTGGAGCCAGAACCTTTGTGAATACTCTGGGCGCAGTAGATAAGCCAAAGGGCAATGCAGAGTACTGATAATGGGAATTTCCAGCTCGAAAACGCAAATACTTCCTGCAACTTAGTCTGATAGGCACATGAAGGTAAGCTTCCTTGAGATCTAAAGTTACCATCCAGTGATCTTTGCCCAGCAGAGGTAAAAGCTGTTGTAACGTCAACATTTTGAACTTGGGAATGTCCAGATAAGTGTTGAGGATAGATAAATCCAAAATTGGTCTCCACGTGTTCCCCTTCTTTGGTACTAGGAACAGGCGAGAATAAAATCCTAGGCCCCTTTCTGGCACAGGAACTGGCTGAATGGCCCCTATTTGGAGTAACAGAGAAATGTGCTTGTGAGCCTCTTTTCTTTGTAGAGGAGGAATGTCTGGCATGCCTTTGAAAGGAGGCAAGGTATGGAAATAAAACCTGTAACCGTGGTGAATGATATCCAAAACCCATCTGTCTTGGGTAATTAAATCCCAATTTTCTTTGAAAAGAGCCAGCCTTCCTCCCAAAGGTGCTGCCAGACGAGAATGTACTGGCAGCTGAAAAGGTAGGTCATTGGGTCTGTTTACGAAAGGACTGACCCCTGCCCTCACCAGAAGTCTGAGCAGGTGAACTCCCTGTCCTAGGCCTAAAAGAACCTTGAGCTCTGCCCCTACCACGTCTAGACCTACCCCTAGACTGGGAATCATAAGCAGGATATGTCCATCCCTTAGTAGGCCAATTTCTACTAAACTTGGAGGCTGCACCTGCAAAAAATCTTTAACAGTTTGCATAGACTTAGCCTTGTCCTCCATTTTCTTTAAAACTGCTTCCACAGGCGAACCAAACAACACATCAGACTGTAAAGGAGCATCCAAAATCCTAGTCTTAACATGCTCAGCTAAATTCTGATCCCTCAACCAGGCGTGCCTGCGAAGAACAGAACCAGTGGCAGCCACCCTCGAGGAGGCCTGCACAGCATCAAAACCACATTGCAAGGAATGCTTACCCACCTGTTCAGACACATGAACTAAATCCTGCAACTCTTTACACTCAATACCTTCCGCCAGAGCATCCACCTTAGACTGCAATTGTGAAAGGAGATAATTTTGATATTTTAACATGTGAAACTGGCAATTCAACGCCCTCATGGCTAAAGTGGAAGAAGTATACACTTTCTTTCCCCATCTATCCAAAGCCCTGGCCTCTATCAGGAGGAACAGGATTTTTAACAACAGAAGCCTTAACACCTTTAGGCCCCTGAGAGACAGTTTCCGGGTCTGCCCTAGGACTCTTAAAAAGATACTTATGAGCTTCAGGCACCCTATAGTACCTATCCGGTTTAACTGGGGCAGGAGGCAAAGAATCAGGGTTCAGGGAAGCCTCTGCAAAAACATCTTCCACCACATTCAGAACAGGAGGTATAGCTAGAGGCCTATGCTGGGGTAAAAACAAGAATTCCCTAAGCCTCTTCCTGGAATCAGAGAAATCTTGACCTTCCCATTTAAAATGCTCCCTCATGGAATGCAGAGTCTCTGAAAATGAAAAATCCTCAGGAGGAGAAGCTGAAGGAGTAGAATCATCCACATCAGAATCAGAATAAGGAGGATACTCCTGCAAGTCTTCAGCCGAAGACTCAGAAGCCTCCGAACACTGCTCAAAACTCCCAAACTCAGGTTCCACCCTAGGCCTCTTATCAGGAGGGGGCATAGAACCTCTAATCATAGTAATCAAATCCTCTGCCATTTTAAGCATATGTTTTTTAGGCAAAGATCCCGAAGAGCTAGGAGAAACCCCCACTGAAGTTAAACCTGGCCTGCCCCTCAAAGAAGCCTTGGAAACAGAAGGGGAGGCTCTAACCACCTTAGGAAGAGAGGGAAGAACAGCCACCTGAGAAGCCCCTTCAGCCTGGCCTACCTCCTGAGAGGACACATCCTGTAACAGTAAAGTCTCTCCCTGAGACTCCAAAGAAACTCCTGGCAAAACCTCCGGCTCCACTGAGCCTTCTAAAGAACCGACGTCCGGGACTGTCGGTTCTTCCACTCTAGGCTTTGCTGCTTTGTCCTTGCGCTTTTTGGACGAAGCGGGCGTCGGAGCATCCGACGGCATTTTATAATTACGCTTCCCAAAAACTAACCTGGCACAGTCTAACCTTCTCTTAATAGTGCGTTTGTTAAATCTAGCACAAGAGCGGCATCCAACGTCGTGCTCAGGCCCTAAACAAGGTATACACAAGGTATGGTAATCCCTATGAGGTATCTGTTTCCCACAAGAAATACAGTTATTCACTTTCTGACATCCGGTTAAATACTGAGGCAAGAAAAAACCACAATATTCCCCAACGGGGTACTTAGCCAACTTTGATTCGGTCTGAAACTCTGACTTCAGAAAATTTCAGAACGCCAACCTGCACTCGCAAAACTGCTTCTGCATCGGACCATGCGGCAAAAAAGACTGAGGATATGACGTCGGTCATGCGCTTTAGTACCCTGACGTCCTGACGTCAGACTAATGCGCCTTGACCGACGTCAGCCATATACTTTGGTATTCGGGCCGACTGGGACAGCGGACTACCCAATGGTTAGGACTGCAGCAATGTGGAATGAAGAACATCCTGTTCCTGATTCTAGGGTGTCAACCCTAAAGGAAGTCTGATCAGGGTAAGGTAGTGTCCAATTCCGCTCCTATGAATGATATATGCTGTGAGGGCGAGAAGACAGATTTTTCGAAGTTTAGAGTTATGCCTAAGTGGGAACAGAGATTGATTGTATAGTCCCTGGCTTGCAATAGGTGATGCCTGGTGGTGGCGGTTAGGAGCCAGTCTTAAGTATGGAAACACTCGGAATCCCAGTCTCAGGTGGGACGCCACTACTGCCATGCACTTGGTGAACACCCTGGGGGCTGAGGTGAGGCCAAAGGGCAGAGCTCGAAACTGAAATGACTGGTTCCCAGCCGGAAGCGCAGGTGATCTCTGGATGATCTCTGGATGGCCTGGCCATTTTGATGTGGTAGTACGCATCCCTGAGATCTATAGAGCACATCCAATCGCTCGTTTGAAGAAACGGAAGGATTGATTGTAGCGTGACCATCCGGAATTTTTCCTTCTTCACGAAGGTATTCAGTTTGCTGAGGTACAGTATTGGCCTCCAGTCCCCTGTTTTCTTTGGAACTAAAAACCTTGAGTAAGTTCCGGATCCTATTTGGTCCGCCGGGACTGGCTGGATGACTCTTTTTAACAGCCTTTGTATTTCTATGGTTGCCTGATCCCTCAGATTGGGTGGAACATCTGGGAATCTTTTTTGGATAAGGAGAATGTTAAATAACGGGATATTGTATCCTCTGGTTATTATGCTTTTTACCCAGGAATCTGAAGTGAGATTTAGCCAGGCCTCTGGGTATAAAGCCAAGTGACCCCCGACTGCCTCCAGAGCAGGACAGCCGGGCCTCCGCTCAGGAGTGCTGGAAGGGCTTGCCAGGGACGCTATCACTGTCGCCCTGATTCTGTGGACCCCCTCTGCCACCTGGGTGGAGTCTTCCATTCCTTCCCCCTCCTCTGCCTTGGGGGGCGGGGGGGTTTACTAGGTGTGGATTGGAAAGCCCCCCCCCCCCCCCCCCGAGTCTTCCGGAACCACATTTTTCCACCTCTTTGCCCTTCGGGGTATGGTCTAGAAGGGGCGGAAAAACTGACCCCTACGGCAGACAGTGTCTTTCCTTCTTGCGCACACCTAGTGAAAGTCTCCTTCACTTTGGGCCCAAACAAGGAGGAGCCATCAAAAGGAGCATTAGTAAAGGAAGACTTAAAGGCTTCCGCAAAGGAGCATAGGCGCATCCAGGATGGTCTCAGAGCGATCGCTGAAGCTGCAGCCCTACTCGATCCTTCGACTGCATATGAAATGAGCCGCATGGATGAGTTCACGATAGAGTTTAGGGTATTGAGCTGTGCTGTCACTGTCTCAGACCGCAGCATCTGTGGTACCCTGAAGAGCATCTCCCAACTCCTTGAGATCTCTTTGAAGACGGGTAAAGTGAGTGAGGTAGTTCAGTGATCGCATGGAAAACGTCGTTGAACTAAAGATGCGCTTCCCGTACCTGTCCATCGTCCTGGAATCCTTATTAGGAGGATGAACAGAGGAAGATGCTTCAGACATTTCCTTCTTGGTGGCCGCCGCCACCACCATAGCGTCAACTGGGACACCTTTGGTGAGGTACGCCTTATCCTGTGGGGCAGTGATGTACTTATTGGGCCTCAGAGGGACTGGTTCCAATGTATCAGGGGACTCCCACACCCTTTGAGCTATTAACTCCATTAACTCGAAGGGCGGAGTTACCCAGGAGGTGGAAGGTTGAGCCCCAAAAGCCTTCAGTAACACCAACTCGTCCTCAGTGGGGGAAAGGGACTGCCAGTCACCCCTCTGCTTGAGAAATTCAAGGATGTCGGCAAACGAGACATCCTCTGAGGAGAACCATGGGGACCCCTCTGACTCATCCAAGTCGGCATCCAATGTCAGAGATTCCTGTGGGGAATCAATGTACCTCCTCTTGCACAACCTCTTCCTCAGGACAGAGAGAGCATCTGGTGAAGCTTCCGAGGAGCAGGGTTGACGGAGGCTTTTGGTCTCTACACTTGGCCGGAATCAGTGGTGCAGAGACAGAACATGGACCCTTTGGGGAAGGAGAAGACGAGTCTGATGATGTGAAAGTCTTAGCAGACAAGACCTTCCTCATGGCCTCGAAAGCACCGGAGCCCCGGGCAGAGGCTTCCACTGGCTCCAAAGAAGATGGTGGCCTCCCCGGGCGCGGAACCATGGGCTCCGATCCAGAGAACGGAGCCGAACTAATCTGCGCCGAGGCACAGAGGGGAAGAGTCGGAACCGAAAGTTCGGTTAGACCCCCCCCCCCAGAACAGAGGAGAGATTGTCGGCTCCGAGACCCCTCGAAGGATACAGAGGGTGTCTAGGTCAGTGGAGCAGAGAGCACCAAGGAAGGCTCCGGCTCCGGTGGATCCACGATCAGATCCTCGACTCCTGGCTCCGATGACTAGACTGGTCTCGACGGAGGATCGAGAGACGGGACAGGAAGGGTCTCAAGCTTCGAAACCAACTAGGACGAAACTGCAATCAGTTTGGATAAGGCAGTGTTCTCCATCAGTTTCTGCACCACTCGATCCACATCGGTGTCTGACAGTCTGGTGGAAAGGGTCGAAGAGGTCACCAAGCGAAGGATCGACGAAGGGGGTACCTCTGATACTGGCTCCAAGACCTGGACCTCGACTCGAGGCAGTATCTCAGTGCTCGGCTCCAAGGTCTGTGGAGCCAGCAACCGAATCTTAGAAGAGGTACTCTGAGCCGATGACCTGGACTCAGATACCTTCGAAGACTTCGACCCCTTCGAAGACTTCGATGACTGGTCTGCCTTGTCCAATGTCTCCTGAAACTCCGGCTTCAGGAGACCTCTCAACCAGTTTCCTGCGTCTCTCCATCATCACTCTGCCACTAAACGAGTGGCAGATGGAACAATCCTCTTGAAGATAGAGAGGACCCAAACAGTAGACGCAGGAAACATGGTAGTCAGTTATGGACATTTTCTGTCCACACTGGCAACGTTTAAAGCCAGATTTGGCTTTTTCTGACATTTTTACAAGAAAGGCAAACGCAACTATAAATGTAAAAAAGCACACCACACTAATCCTAAGTCAATTTATATCAGTAATAGAAAAATATCAAAAGTACTGTCACAAGAAACACAACTAGTAAGGGAACTATCGATTAACTAGGGGATTATCAGTAACAGCGTCTGTCAGAGCCCTGACAGAAAAAAGGGAAAATGGCCTAAGGTCTAGAGGCAGCCACTCCCAAACAAGCTAACGCTAATTTAAAACACACAACTATACTAAACTAACTACTATACTGTACTATCTATCCAATCAAAAACTTCAACAATCTAAGAATGTTAGCTAAATATATGAATATAAAAGTAGAAAAAATATAGATTATACTGGCCCGAGCTCTCACTAGACGGGACCTGTTGTAGCGGCAAACTAGATCTGAGGGTTAGCAGCAGGGGATCATGGGATAGGGACTGTGCCTCGAACATCTCTTAGACGCAGAGCTTGGAATGTGGCAGACTCTGAGCAGAGGGTTCGGCTCCGAACCGGTGTGTAAGAAACGGCGAGATTGAACAACTTCACATCCCTTTTTCCATCAAAACTGTTCACTGTTTCAAGGGTCTTTCATGATTAGGGAGAAGAGAGGGTGGATCATGCAAATATTGGTCATGCCTTTAAAGCATATGGAAATTAAAATACTTCATCTCAGACAGAAAAGATAGATCTGAACTGGACTATATAATTCATGCATGAAATTTCAAAAGGAAACCAGAGAAGTGGGGGCTAAATAAATTAATGATGTCAGAAGGACCAAGGATGTTAATGTCCTAAGCCTGATGGCTTGCGCAGAAACTTCTAGATCAGTTACAGATAGGGAGAGTAATGTAGGAGATAGCCCAGGGGGCCCATCCGCACCATAATCTCAATGGGGTTTGGAGTGAAGAGCATGTTCTACAAAAAGAAATTCTTTGCAATTTTAGAGCAACCACTGTCCTGTCTGGGGTAGTGACAAGCCTCAATCTCCCAGGGAGCATCCTCCACTTTATATGCATCCCTACCATAGTGGGCAGTATCGGAAGAGAAAACTGTGGTTAATAGGAAAGATAAAGCAAAACTGTTTGTCATAACATATGTCTTAAGGTTGGGAACTATCTGATTTGGCAGACGTTATATTTGCTAATGTTGAGGGGAAAGAACAGCTCAAAGAATAGACTATAGTATCAGTCTACAGAAAGGGAACACATGAAAAAAAAATTGTAGCTAGAAGAGCCAAAATAATGGGAAAACGTTATGCCTGAATTCTCAATGTGAAGATGTAACTGAGTAGTAGTACCTAAAAGAACTCCTATGAAAAATCTTGATTCTTGTACAGGAATTGTTTAATATAGCTGCATCAGTTTTGATTGGGCTATATTTTCGTAATGGTCAAGGACCTAGAAATAAACAAGTCCTGACTAGTAAACGATGATGTCAGAGAAGTGAACACTGACCACATTATTAGCATTTTTAGCAACATAGGAGCTAACTTGACCGCTTGGCATCAAGTAAGGTCCCTGGGGACCATGGTGGGGGTAAAGGAGGTAAACTGAATAAACTAACTCTAGATGAGCCAGAACGCCTATCTTTTTAAATGTGATAGTGTGCTTCTTAGAGGTGTAAGATGCACCTCGGTTAAAATTTGCACAAAATAGACAGGGATGACTAAATTGTAAAGCATCCAGAATTTATATAGGTTACATTGAGATTTAGAATTAGATCGTAGGATCCATAGGTCTTTCTATTATGTTAGGGATAAAAGGTGAGAGGGATGAAGCAACCTGACACTGCAGGAAATGGTGAAGTTAGCTCGGGCATCTAGATGGGGGGAGGACGTGTCCCCCAAAATTTTTGAGGGTGGCAGCCCATGAGATGCGTCAGGACATTGATGGGATCTATCAAAAAAGAAGACTCTTGGAACCTGTTTTTATTGACTCCTCCTTTCAATGTACATATTTTATAGCCTTGCTGGAAAGTACATGGATGGAAGTGGAGAGCTTTTAATTCCAGTGGCACTCATGGTCTTGCTCCTTTGTTTTATTAGCTGCAGATGAATGGACAATTCAGATGCCCCAAAGAAGGTGGAGTCAAAACGGACACTAAAAAATGCTTTAAACAGCTATCTGAAGTATCGCACAGTCAAGCCAGGATGTATAGAAATGGCAGTGTCACGGCTAAATGGTTGAAAGGTGTCTTCCTCTACACAAGGGATGACAGAACTTCTTGATGTCTTCCTAAATTTGGAGTTGAAGGAAGAATTAGAAAATTGCCTAATGAATCTCATCCAAGAAGAGATAGGAAGTCTTGGGGATCCATGAGAAGTACAGCAGTGTGTACGCATATCTCTTGGGATACTGGTATTTGGAATCCACCTCAATGAGGATGCCTGTAGTTAAGAAGTCCACCTCTGCCCTTGGAAGGGAGTGTTCTTGTATGAATCCTGAAGGACCCCAAAAGGTCTTTAGCCTCATTTCCTTAACACCTCTGTTTCCTGAAAAGAATGAGAAGCAGAGAAGAAAGGTTTGATTGTGGTGAGCATAGGGTTTTGCCATTCTGTTTGTAAGCTGCGGGAAAGAGCATCCTTTGTTGATGCCCTGGACCAAGTGGAGCATCAAAGATGCATTAACAAAATGATGCATTGAGGAGCTACTTGACATAACATAGCATCATGTAGAGACATCTGATTACAACCAACCAGCTCTGACTAATCTGTTAAGTGCTCTGGTTGAAAAGCACCCTCTTCAAAAATTTTTGAGATGTTCCGCAGACAGAGGTTGGGAGAGTATTAAAGTTCCATCTCACAGCCCTCTAAGGTCTAGAGGAGTGTGCTGGTAATAGACAACCTCAGAGTGGAAATATCTGATGTGAACTCATCAAAATTACTTACAGTGGGCTGCTATTGGGAGTATGGATAACTGGATTTTGAACATCAGCTCCTGCTTAGTGACAGTCACCACCATTGCACTCGGCAAAAACTCCACTATCTACAGGGGACCAAGGGAAGGGCACGCCGAAGCAGGAAGCCATGGGAATCCTCCTCTCATCTAAGAGAGATCCCACAATGCCAGCTCTCAGCAACTGCACCATCAGGGGGAAATTCCCCTTGGAAACAACCACCCTGGAGGAAGAGAGGCAGGATCCGAATAATGGAGACAATGGTCACACGAGCACAAGACAAGTTACTGCCAGCAAAATTCAAAAAGGGTACCAGAACTAACCCACACAGTAAAAGATGTAACCTCCAAAGCAAGGTCCCAAGCAAGCAACTAAAAAATTGGGGCAGACAAGTCCGACTCAGAAAATACCTCTACGCATCTACCATAAAGCAGAACCGACAAGATTGTCCTGCAGGGACAAACAGCACAACCCTCAACCTCTCAAGACAAACCCCTTTGGAGATGGCCTGACAGAACAAGGGAGACAAACGTCCAAAGACAAGGAGACAGCTCAACTTTTTAAATATTTTTACAAACTTGGCAAGATGAAAGATTAACAGGGTTTGTATTAGCATGATTTTTTTGAAAGATATGAAGACAAACTAAAATGTCTACCATTATTTTCTGACTTCAGTGATTTGTGGGAGATTTGCCAGACAACCACCATTCCATGAGAAAAAGGGCCAAAAAGAAGAGGCAAAGATCTGAACATTCAGCTAACATCCAGATATCGGGAAGGCACTGCAAGGAATCAGTTGCAGATATAACTACTGAAGCAGTCTGATCGGAGAAGCACCTCCGTGAACACCTGGCATCCACTGGATCCTAGTTTTAGGATCAGAGGAAGAAAAACAAATGGTTAGATCATCGGATCTGATGGTTGGAGATACCAGGATCTGAAAGAACCCACACACGTCCAATACTAGGAGGATGTCCCGCAGCAACAGCCACAGATAGGATCGAAAGACCTAGGATCCAATGGTGATAGGCAGACAAGTAGAGACACCCAGCGGACCAAAACCAATCAGATCTGAGAATGATCTGAAATCCAATGGATGCAATTAGTGACTCTGGATCCAAGAAATTGGATCTGAGAATCTTGTTATATTATTGAATGTTTTTTTCTCTTACGGTGGGTTGAGCCCCAAAACAGCGCAAAAAAGGCTCTAGGGTGCAGAAAGTCAAAGCACCTGACCCCCAGGGTGAAACTGTATATGCTTCACAAAGTTAGCCTCAATAGGTCAGATCCAAATACTTAGGATAGTCTGAAAAATTATTTGAAGATATAAAATGATGCAGTTTGTAGTGAAGGAGTATTCCTTTGAAGGCTGTGTGAGCCGAGGTACTAGAATAAATTTCCTACTGTGCATCTGCTTGTGTAGGTCCTGCTTTTTATGGTGGTTCGTATTTGCTTTCTTCACTTGGTTGTGCTATAGTCTGAAAAAGCTCATAAGTCTGATCCTGTCAGATTCGAGGAGGACAAGGGATCTGATCTGAAGGAGGTCAGAGGAATTTCGGATCCGAGGAATGGGATATGAAATCCTCTAAGGTAGTTCAGTTTCTTTTTTTAAGGGGGGTTAAGCCCCTAAAGGAACCACAGATACTGTTTATAAGGGCGCAATGTGAACCGCCCCAAACATTTTGACAACCTACATAGTAGATACAAGTACAGTTTTGTACCTACCATAAATGTAGATGTTAGAGTGCTCATACAGCTGCAGTCATAACAGATGGGGTTATCCTGCCGTCAGGCGGGTCCTCGGTCTGCCGAATTCCAAAGTCTAGGTCTGGCATCTGTTGTCGTCGCTTCTTCCCTGACGTCAGTGCGGCAGGGGTATAAAAAGAGGCAGCAGATGCCATTTTCTTCAGTTTTTCTTGCCCCAGATGTCAGGTGCCCCCAAAAGGAAGGCAAACAATGTTATGCAAAGATGCAATGTTGATAAATCAAACAGTAGTTGCAAGCAAATACACCATAAAAGAATACCCCAAAAAGGTTATATGAAAAGTGTTTGTCATAAGGCCTGTCCTAAGAGGGGATGGAGGGAGGGAAACCTGGACTGCAGCTGTATGAGCACTCGAACATCTACATTTATGGTAGGTACAAAACTGTACTATGTTCATCGTGCATACAGCTGCAGTCATACCAGATGGGTAGAATCCCAAAGCTTAAGTAAGGGTGGTAGGCACTAAGCGGAACTAGGAGGAGCTAGGATGCCCTGCAGGACTGCTGTGGCAAAGCCCGCTCTAGATTTTGAGTATAGTGGGAAATGATAGTGCTTGGAGAAAGTGTGCACTGAACTCCAGGTGGCTGCTTCCAAAATGTCCTTGGTAGGGACCCCCCTGAGGAAGGCTGCAGAGGTAGCTGTGGCTCTGGTGGAGTGGGATCTGATGCATGCAGGCACAGTTTTTCCATGAAATGAGTAACAAAAGCATATGCAGTGGGCTATCCATTTTGAAATTGTCTGTTTGGAAATAGCCTTTACCTGAGCACCTGCAGCATAGGACACATAGTTGCTCAGATTTCCTGAATGGCTTTGTCCTGTCCAAATAGTAACGAAGTTGTCTGTGAATGTCCAAGGAATGTAGTAGTCTTTCCCCTTTGTTTTGTGGATTAGGATAAAAGGTAGGTAAGTGAATAGTCTGATTCAAAGCTACACTGGATACTACCCTTGGCATAAAGGTAGGGTTGGTTCTTAAGGAAACTCTGTCCTGATGGAAAATGATGAATGGTTGCACAGCCATGAGAGCCTGTAGCTCCGAAACCCTGCATGCTGAGGTGATAGCCAGAAGAAAGGCTGTTTTCCATGACAAGTACTGTAAAACTCTGTTGAAGCTGGCTCGAAGGGAGGAAGGGTCAGCTTTTCCAATACGAAGTTGAGGTCCCAAGCAGGGACTGGTGGTTTCCTTGGGGGTTTTATATTCTTTGCCCCTCTGAGAAACTGCCTTAAGAGAGGGTGAGAGAATAAAGGAGGATCTGTGTTGTATTGTGCAGAAATGGCTGAAGCGTGGATCTTGATGGAGAAGGAAAGTCCATTGTTTAACATCTCAGCTAGGTACTGTAAAATTTGAGGTATATTTATTACCCAAGGATTCTGTCCCTTTTCTTGATTCCAGGCACAAAATCATTTCCATTTGGCGGAGTAGGCCTTTCTAGTAGGAGGTCTTCTGGCCTCCAAGATGACATCTTGCACGTCCTTGGAGAGGAGAAACTGTTGGGAAATCAAGGAATTCTCCATGCAGCTAGATTTAGAGTTTTGAGATTGCTGTGAAGGGTTTTGTAGTTGTGCTGGGACAGCAGAAGAGGGACTAGAGGTAGGATCCATGGTGGGGAATGTGTCAGGCTCTTCAGGAGCGGATACCAGTGTTGTCTTGGCCAGTCTGGAGCAATGAGAATCATTTTCGGCCTCTCTGCTCTGGCTTTTAATAGAACTTTGGGCAGCAGAGGAAGAGGTGGGAAGGCATAGACTGTCAATGTTGCCCAATTGAAGGAAAGTGCATCCACTTTGCAGGCCTGTGGATGGTAGGTCCCTGAACAAAATTTTTTCAACTGGCAATTTCTGCGGGTAGCAAAGAGATCTATGTCTGGCTGTCCCCATGCCCAAGTTATCTTTGTGAAAACTTGAGGATGCAACTTCCATTCATGTGGAGCTGTCATATTTCTGCTTAGGTTGTCTGCCAGTGTGTTTTCCTTCCCTGGCAGGAATTGTGACTGTAGTTGAATTTGCAATTCCAGTGCTGTGTTCCATAGGGTCATGGCTTGCCTGCACAGGGGGTATGAACGAGTCCCCCCCCCCCCCGTTTGTTTATGTACCACATCACTGTGGTGTTTGTCCTTATCAATAGCTGGCCTGGATGCAGTAGGTCTTTGAAAGTCAAAATAGCCTTTTGCACGGCTAGCATTTTCTTTTGGTTGATGTGAAGGTGCCTCTCTTTTCGGGTCCATTTTCCCTGAATGCACTGATCTGTCATGTGTGCTCCCCAGGCGTAGTCGGAGGCGTCTGTAGCGATGATTTGAGTTGCTTGAGGTACACAGAACGGAAGACCTGTGTTTCTTTGGCAAGCTTGAGTCCACCACAAAAATTCCTTTTGAAGGCATGGAATGAGTGGTATAATTGCTTCCAAGCTGTGGCTGTGTTGAGACCATAAGTTTTTCAGGTACCACTGAAGTTTCCTCATATGCAGCTTTGCACATGGGATTAGTAGGATGCAAGATGCCATGAATCCCAGAGCCTGCAGGACTTTCCTTGCAGCTAGCCTGGTGTAAGTTGCCATTTTTTTGAAGTATTGAGACAGTTGCCCTTGCTCGTCTGGCGTGAGGTAGGCCATCTGGGTGGTTGTATCCAAGCTGGCACCCAGGAAAATTATTTGTTGAGAGGGTATTAGTTTTGATTTCTTTTTGTTGACTGTGTATCCCAGGAAGTTCAGTTTTATTACCAACGCCAGGTGCTGCAGTAGTATGTCCTTGCTGTCCGCTTGATCAGGCAGTCGTCCAGATATGGGTAGATTTGTATCCCTTGTAGTCTGCAGAAGGCGATTACTGATGCCAAGCATTTCTTAAACACTCTGGGTGCAGTAGATAAGCCAAAGGGCAATGCAGAGAATTGGCAATGGGTTCAACCTGCAAGAAATCTGAGGTATCTTCTGCAATCTTGTCTGATAGGGACATGCAGGTATGCCTCCTTGAGGTCCAATGTTACCAGCCAAGACTCCTTGCCCAGCATAGGAAGAAGCTGCTGTAATGTGAGCATCTTGAATTTTGGCACCTGTAGATATGTGTTTAGGATGGATAGGTCTAAGATAGGTCTCCAATCTTTGTCTTTCCTTGGTACCAGGAATAGTCTGGAATAAAACCCTTGACCTTGTTCTTTTGCAGGTACCTCTTGAATTGCTTTCATGTCCATGAGAGCTGAAACTTTTTTGTGCCTCTGCCCTTTGATGTTGTGGCAGACTCGGCATGCCTCTCATTTTTGGAAGGGTGTGAAAGTGGAACCTGTAGCCTCTGTCTATAATGTCCAGAATCCATTTGTCTTTTGTAACAATATGCCAATTTTTTTGAGAATGTCAGTTTTCCGCCCAAAGGTGCTGCCATTAAAGCTTTGCTTGGCAGGTGTTGGTTTTCTAAAAGACTGATCTATCTTTTCCACCTCTTGGGGTTGGTGCTTGCCACTGTCTGGCTCTGAAAGATCCTTGAGGTTGCCCTCTACCCCTTGGGCGCCTGTACCTGCCCCTTTGAGGTCTGCCCAAGGACCAATTTTTTGAAGGCCAGTTTCTGCTGAAACGTGGAGGCTGTACCTGCAGGAAATCTTTCACTGTTTGCATTGATTTCGCTTTTTCCTCCATTTTCTTTAGCACCTCCTCAGCTTCAACACCAAACAATACATCCTTTTGAAGAGGTGCATCTAATAATTTAGCTTTGACATGATCTGGTAAGGTTTGCTCTGAGCCAAGCATGCCTACATATAACAGAACCCATAACAGCAGCTCTACATGAGGCCTCTAAAGCATCAAAACCACACTGCAAGGTATGTTTACCCACTTGCTCTGCACCATGCAACAAATCCTGCAACTTTTTTAAATCTGGTTGGTCTGGTTGTGTCATCTTGCTTTTCAGCTGAGATATCAAAAACTGTTGATACTTTAACATATGGAACTGACAGTTTAATGCCCTCATGGTTAAAGTGGCCGAGGTGTACACCTTTTCCCCCCACCTTTCTAAAGCTCTGGAATCTCTCTCTGAAGGTAATGGGTTTTTAGCAGTAGAGGCCTTAATTCCCTTGGGACCCTGTGAAATTGTTTCTGGGTCAGCAGTATGGCTTTTATATAGGAACTGGTGAGAATCAGGAACCCGGTAATACCTGTCTGGTTTAACAGGAGCTGAAGGCAAAGAATCTGGATTAAGGCTGGCTTGTGTACACATCATCCAATATATCTAAAACAGGAGGGATAGCCAGAGGCCTATGCTGGGGGAGCAGAAGAAATTCCCTGAGCCTTTTCTTGGAATCTGAGTAATCTTGGCCTTCCAAGTGAAAGTGTTCCCTCAGTGTATGCAGGGTTTCCCCAAAAGAGAAGTCCTCAGAAGGGGAGACCGAGGGAATAGACTCCTCTGCATCAGAGTCTTCGAATGGAGAACAGGCATAATCCTGGTCCACAGATAGTTCTGAGGTAATAGAAGCTTGATCTGAGGAAGGGTAGTCTTCCTCTAGTCTGGGCCTTTTGTCAGAGGGGGGTTGAGAACCCCTGATAAGAGGAATCAAATCCTCAGCCATTTTAAGCATCTGTTTTTTAGGCATGGTGCCTTGAGAGGGGGTCTGAGGAACCTGTTTTTTGGTTTTCATGGCTGCTTTAGATTTAGTGAAGGCTTTAATAGAGAAGGAGGAAGGCCTGAAGACCCCTTGAGAAATGGCAGGCCTGTCTAAATTCTGAGTTTCCCCGCCGGGAGTGGCGGAGTCTGTAGTAGGAATGGGGGCAGAGGAGCCTGCGACCTCTGGTACTGAAGACACCGGTAATGCATTGTCATTGGTACTCAGGGGCTGCGTAGGCGCCTCGCTGAGTACCGGAGAACCGGTAGTCTGCCTTAGCGTGGTTTCAGTAGGTGGCACGGACCTCGTATGTCGGTCCTTATCTTTGCGTTTTTTGCTCAAAACTGGAGTTGGAGTATCCGACTACATAATGTAATTAAATATTTTGCCAAAAAGGTGAAGGGCGAACTCCGCCCGACACTTAATAGTGCGCTTATTGAATCTAGCACAAAAACGGCAGGCCGAGACGTCGTGGTCTGGGCCTAAGCAAGGTATACAGAAAGAGTGGAAATCCTTATGCGGTATTTGCTTCCCACATGAAATGCAATTATTAACTTTGTCTGACATCGGTCTGAGGCAAGAAAAGTTTCCCCAACGGGGTACTTAGCTTTCAAGAAGACTTCGGCTGAAATGCTTTCGTAAATCTCAGGAGCTGGCCGACCGGCACTTGTGAACTGCTTCTGCTTCGGGCACCGTGCGGCAAGAAAGACTGAAGAAAATGGCGTCGGCTGCCTCTTTTATACCCCTGCCACACTGACGTCAGGGAAGAAGCGACGACAACCGACGCCGGACCTAGACTTTGGAATTCGGCCGACCGAGAACCCGCCTGACGGCAGGATAACCCCATCTGTTATGACTGCAGCTGTATGCACGATGAACATAAAGTCCAGCACAACATGCAATTACTAAGGAAAATGAGCATGTCCTGATCCCAAGGAATGGACTCAAACTTAAAAGGTACAAATAATGGGCTCTAACCCTCACCTAGAAAGAGTGTCAGTTCTTCACCCTTTTAATCCATGCCAAATAGTGTTAAGGGCAGTGAATGCAAAACATCTACATCGACTATCAAATCTGCACCAATCATAACCACTTCACAGACAGTAAGAACTAGACAATGTAGAGGCCGCTAGGCTCCACAGCCCAAAGTAACTACAATCACAATGTCATAACATGACATTCTTTCAAAAAAGCAAAGTAATGGCCAAGGATTAACCTAACAAGCTTGAACATTCTGCATTAGTCACGTAATATATCGGCAATGATTTGACTTGAACATAAGGCTTTCCAACAACGGACAGAAGTCAAGGCTCTCGCACCTCTCTACAGAAGGGGAAAAACAATTGCTATAAAGGAAGATACACAAGCAAGAGCAAGCCCTGAGACTGCAACTGTGCAGAGGTAGCAAGCATAAAAAAGCAACAAAGTATTAGCTGAGAGAAACAAGTACTACCAATAAGAAAACCCAAGTCAACAAAGTTAATAAATTTAGACAGCAATTTATAGCCACAAGTGGTTGCCGAGGGAGGAAGGAAATAGTACTAGAAAAAGGAAAAACTACTGATTTAAATAAAGTTTAAATAGAGAAATGTAGACAAATTACCTTACCACTCTAGAATAAGGAACCTTCTTGTCATGCTACTTTAGGCAGCAAATAAGATCTGAGGAATTAGAGGTAGTGTAGTGCATTATGTGAAGAGGGAGGAGCTTGAGATGAGGATCTAAAGTCAGAAAAATGTGGCAGAGTCAGATTGGCTCCATAACCCATCAGTGAGGAAAAATTAAAAGGACATCATCAGATCCAGTAGTCTATTCCCACCTGGCAAAGATGTAGAAATAGCCACTAGATCCAACCTGAGAGAACACGCATTTTAGCTTGAGAAACCTTATAAAGTCTATATGGCCTCTTTGGTAGCTGAAGGTTTAAAATCAGGATTACAGGCAATCAAAAACATCCTCCAAAGTTGGAATAACAGGAGGTATAGGAATGGAATGAGGCACAAGTACTTGCAACATCTCAGTTCAGGGGGAATATCCACTTGTTTCTAGAAAAATACCTCATTCATTTTTTATATTCCCTGAGAAAAGGAAAAATCCAAAGTGGGTGCTGAGGACCAAGTTTCTTTTAAATCAGAAAATTGGGCTTGGGATTACGAAAGACATGAAGCCTCGTCACCGACAGAATCCTCTGGCAAGTTTTCCTCAGGAATTTCTTTCCTGACAACCTTCCGGTAAGGATTTCTGAGCACCAGAATTAACAGCCTGCCTAAGGTATGAATCAGTTTTTCTACCAGGTACCAAGTCTTTAAACAGTGTTTATGCTTTTATTTTTTCTTTGCAGGTAAAACTATGGTTGAGGACAGACTCGGACAAGGCACTACCCACCCTACCTAGATGTTTCTTTCCCAGGCTACCCCAAGAAGCATCTCCATGACAAAGAGAAGATTCTCCTGTACCTGTCACTGGAACAGCAATGAGGACACGGCTGATCTCCAGTTCATAATGGCTGAAAGGACAACAGAGGAAGCCAGAGAGGCGAGTGGCCAGAGCAAAGTACAGTTGTGTAATTAAACTTACCATAACATTAGATGTTAGAGAATGACCACTGCTGCAGTAGCCTTACCTACATGGGTAAATTACCCTAGATTACATTTGGGAGGGGGGAGAATCCAGTATTCCCTAGAAATTGGTCTTAGCAAAGCCTGACCTGGACCTAGAGAAGGAATCGTGCTGAAAGTGCTTTGTAACATTATGTACAGAGGACAGAGTATAACAGTTTCTACAATACTTCTAGAATACAATCCTTTCCAAAAGCTATAGATGAAGCCAAGGCCCTGGTAGAGTGGGCCTTCACTCTGCCTGGAATAGTTTCGTTATTCTGAGTATAACAAAAAATAGCCTTAGACAATCATTTGTAAATTGCCTGTTCTGGCACGTTTCCCCTTCAGATTGTCAGATCAATTGCACATTTCTTATGAAAGATTCAGTTGTCAAGATAGTACTCTAGTTGTATGTGGTCATCCAAGATATAGAGTATCCTTTCTCCCTTATTTTTAAGTTCAGAAAAGAAAATGAGGAGATGGGTAGTTTAGTTTAAAGTAAACTCGGAGACCACCTTAGACATAAAAGGAGGATTTGTTCTAAAAGAAACCCTGTCACTGTGGAAACAGAGAGGGTTGGATCACCATAAGAGCTTACAATTCCGATACTCTTCTTGCAGAGCTCAGATCAGTAAAACTGTTTTCCATATTAATCTCAAGTCAGCCAGGTTAGCAGATTCAAACTTGAGAGATTAGTTGTGTAAAATCTTACCATAACTATAGACGTCCTCTTCCATGTTCCACGAAAATGCTCAGCAAACTGATTCCTCTACAAATATATTTATTGCAGATAACCCAAATCACACGGAAAGCAAACCAAAACTCCACCAAGTGAGGATTAAGCCACCATAAGCGCTTTCATCCCCAAAAGCACACATTAACATGGAACTTCATCAGATGGCAGCAAAAAGACATCATATCCTTTAAATACATTTGCTGACATCACTTCCTCCCAGAAAGACAAAGAAAATAACCAAAACTCATGCATTTTAAAAGTCAGCAATTTTGAATAATCAGACCATAAAAAAAAAAATTTACACACGCGCACACACACATATATATATATATATATATATATATATATATATATATATATCCTATAAAGCAACATTCTTTAAAAGTATATGTTAAAAAATGCATAATAGAAAGTAAAAATAAAAAGTTAATAAAAAGATACGTCCTACAAGCAACATGTATAGCACTACCATCTAAAACAGCTTAAACAGCTCTGTGCCTTGCATCTGCTCAAATACAACCAGCAAACCCAACAGGGAAAACCAGAATAGAAAACCTATGTTAATCATCTATGCAGTGCTTTTAGTAAACTAGAAATAGAAACAGTCATTGAGACCCGGCCAGCATGTAGCATTCTAACAGAGCTGCACACTAGCTCCGCTTTTTCTAAAAAAAATACTGCCATTATTATTTTTACTTTCTATTATACATTTAACATACTTTTAAAAAATGTTGCATTATAGGATGCATACATACACACACACACATTATATATATATATATATATATATATATTTTTAATGGTCTGATTATTCATAATTGCTGACTTGAAATGCACGAGTTGTGGTTATTTTCTTTGTCTTTCAGGGGGAAGTGATGTCACACAACAAATGTATTTAAAGGATATGATGTCTTTGCTGCCATCTGATGAAGTTCCATGTTAATGTGTACTTTTGGGGACAAAAGTGCTTATGGTGGCTTAATCCTCACTTGGAGGAGTTTTTGTTTGATTTGTGTGTGATTTGGATTATCTGCAATAAATATTTTTGGAGAGGAATCAGTTCGCTGAGTATTGTCTTGGATTTTGTGTTTTTTTGGACAGTTTCTTCTCTTCCATGTTGTAGTATTCTCACATGTGGGACCCTTCGCCTCAGGTAACCCGAACGCAACGGCAGCTGAAAAGATGCCATCCAGAAAGGGAAATGGTCTATAGGGGGTAGAAGGGAAAGGAAGGAATACTGCAACATGGAAGAGGGGGACCTCTATGGTTACAGTAAGATTTTTACACAACTAATTATGTCTTTCTATTCTGAAGTTGCAGTATTCTCACATGTGGAGGGTACCAAAGCTCAGCCAGATCTATTTGTGGAGGAAGTAGCAGTCACCAAAAATACAAGGATGATGGCTTTAGCAAATCCTGCCCTGGCTCTGGAGAAATTTTCCAATTTATAGTGTCTAGTGAAAGTGTGGCTAGAGAACCATGTAGCTGCCTCTAGGATGGTGGCTGTATCAAGGCCTTTCAGGAAGGGCCCTGAGGAGGCCACAGCCCTGGTACAGTGGGCTCTCACAGTGTAGGATAACTTTTTACCATGGAAGGAATAGCAGAAGGATATAGTTTTGGAGATCCAGGAGGATATGGTCTGTTTGGATACAGCTTTCCCTAAAGCCCTGGTGTGAAAAGATACAAAGAGCTGGTCAGACTTTCTGATGTCCTTAGTCTTATCAATACAGAACCTCAGTTGCCTGTGAACATCTAGGGAATGGAGTCTCTCACTATCATTCTGTGGCAATGGAAAGAAGGTGGGTAAATGTACAGATTGGTTAAGTGACAGCTCATTGACCACTGAGCATGAAGGGTCAGTGTGAAGAGAGACCCTATCCTTATGAAAAATGAGGTAAAGTGGAGAAGCGATGAGTGCTTGCAGCTCAGACTCTTCTGGCTGAAATAAGGGCTACAAGCAAAACAGTTTTTCAGGCGCACATTTTTAATGCGGTAGAAGCTGCTGGTTCAAAGAGGGTAATAGTAAGCTTCTCCAGAATGAAATTCATGTCCCAAGGAGGAGAAATGGGTTTCCTCAGTGGTCTGATGTGCAGGACCCCCTTGAGAAAGAGCTTCACCTCTAATCTGGATAATAGGGATGGATCGAGAGGTAAGCAGGCTGAGATAGCGGACAAATGGACTTCCACTGCAGAATATGAAAGTTCAGACGTTAGGATCTCGCATACAATGGCCAAAACTAGAGGTATATTTGCCTGAAAGGGGTTTAGTTGCCTTTGAAGAAACCAGGTAGAGAACCTTTTCTATTATAAATAGGATCTCCTAGTAGTAGGTTTCCTGGCCTCCTGCAGGAGAGAAAGCATGCCCTCTGGGTAAAGATGTCTGAAAGGGATCAGAAGTTTATCAGCCACAGGGTGAGGCTGCGGGTTTGCAGGTGTGGGTGGATGAGAGATCCCTCCTGCTGTGTAACTAGGTCCACCTTGTGAGGCAACTTGTGGTGACTACCCTTGGCTAATGATAAAAGGGGAAATCCGTACTACCTTGGCCAATAGGGGGTCACCAGCAAGATTTTTGGCTTGTCCCACTGAATTTTCAGTGGGACCTTCTGTATTAGAGGGAAGGGGGAAGCATAAAGGAACATTCCCTTCCAGGAAATTGAGAAGGCATCCACTCTCCAGGCTTGTGGTGAGTGGAACCTTGAGCAGAATAGCTTTAACTGTCTGTTCTGATGGGAGGCAAACAGATCATCTATGGTGTGCCCCACTGGACGACTGTCTAGGAAGACATCTCTGTGCAACATCCATTTGTGATTTTGTGACAATGATCTGTTGAGGGCAAGCATCTGCCTGATTCTTGTCCTGTGATAGGATGTACACTGCCTGTAGTGTTACCTTGGATTGAGTGGCCAACTCCCATGCTTGTATGGCCGGTGTGTAGAGTAAGACCTGGTCCCGCCCGGCTTGTTGATGTACCACAGCACTGTGATGTTGATTGTGAAGACTTGGAGGGGACCCAGAAGTAGGAGAGGGTGGAATGCCTTCAAGGCTAGGAGAAGCACAGTCATTTCCTAATACTGATGTGTTTTTTCCTAAGGCAAGGCTCCCATTGAGCCTGTACCTTGAGTCCATTCAAAGTGGCCTCCCATCCCAGATCGGAGGCGTGTGTGCATGCATTGAACTGAATTGAGAGGCTGTAATGGTAGTCCTTGATTCAGGTGAATTTGCAGCAGGGGAGGAAGAGCACCTGAACGTTTAAGGGGTGGTCATGTTGGGACCAGACATTCTTCATGTACCACTAGAACTTCATATGTAGTCTGGCAAGGGGCAACGTGGAAGGAGCAGCTGCCATCAGACCTAGTAGCCGAAGAAATTCCCTGGCTGAGATGCAGTTAAGAGTAACTTCTGAAATATATGGTCAGAGAAGTGACCTTTTCTGGTGGGAGGAAGGCCTTAATCACATCCATCTTTATTCTGCAACCCAGGAAGATTTGGTCTTGGGAGGGTGTAATGGAGGACTTGAGTAGGTTGACTGTGAAACAAACTTCCTAGGAGGGAAATGGTGAACTGGAGACATCTCTGTACAGTACTTGCATCCTCTGCCTGGATGAGGAGGTCATCCAAGTATGGGAAAATCTGTATGCCTTTTGTCCTGCAGAAGGCTAGTACTGGGGCTATACACTTTGGTTTATATACAGCACCAAGGTTATTTACAAAGGGCAAGGCAGTAAACTGGCAATAAGAGGATGGCACAGCAAAAGCAAGAATTTGCAGAAGTCTGAGTGGATAGAGATGTGAAGATATGCCTCCTTCAGGTCCAAAGTGGCCATGAAGGCACTGGGTGTTAACAGGGGAAGAAGGGTTTGTAGGGACAGCATGCAGAAGGAGGGTACATGCAGAAAGGGATTTAGAAAAGAGGTCCAGGATGGGTCTACATGAGCTATCCATTTTTAGAACCAGGAGAAGCCTGGAATAGAAACCTCGGCCTTCTTGTCCTGGGGGGACCCTCTCTATTGTTCTTTCTATGAGTAAATCCTGAATGACCTGAGGTATGAGGTGGATTTGGATTCTTGGTGGGAGGCAAATGCCTTTTTGGAGAAGGTTTTTCCTGCCAAGACATAAATACCCATTTTCCACAATTGACAGAACCCAGTTGTCTGAGGTGATTTGCTGCCACAGGGAGAGATGGTTAGAGAGAGATGATGAAGGGTGTTTAGCCAGTCACATATTGTTAGGTCTGTCTGCAAAGGGCTGTCTGGAGGTAGTGTGACAGGAGCTATTCCTAGAGGATGAAGGTCTCCTGGCACCTTTCCTTGGCTTGGATAAAGGGGGTACGGATGCCTTTAACAAAGCTTGGCTGGGTAGTTCCTATGAAATTTACGGACTGGGGATACCAAGATGCTGGAGATCCTGCAGTTCCTTGCTTTTCTCTTGCAGATTTTTAAAAAGTTCTGAAGACTGCTAACCAAAAAGGAACTTGTCAAGAGGGGCATCCATGATTTTGTTTTTGAAATCATTTGGCAGAGGTAGTAGCCTTAGCCAGGTGTACCTATGTAGAACAGAAGCAAATGCAGCTGACCCTAGCTGATGCTTCTGCAGCATCATAACTGCATTTGAGGGAATATCTGGCAACTTGTGCTGCCAAGGATAGTTTTGAGGCAATTTGAGGTTATGTTGGAGAATCTGACAGAACAGATTACAGGCCTGGCAGACTAGGTCTAAGGTGTAGTTTACCATAAGAGTCTGGTAATTGATTGCCTTAAAAGCCATGCTTGACAAAGTGTAGCTGATCTTTCCTAACCTGTCCATCACCTTGCTGTCTATCTGATGGCAGCAGGAAAGAGAGGGTAGCTGCCTAGATTGTCTGCTGAGACAGCAATCACAGCTGGGTCTGCCATTGATGGTTTAATGAGAAATTTGAAATCAGCATGCACCTTGTAGAACCTGTCTAGTCTTTTTTGGGGCTGGTGGCTGAGATTCTGGAGTCTTGGAAGCAGAGGCAAATGCATCTAAGTATCCTAGTATGACAGGAGGGATAGCAGAGGGTGAGGGGGACTATCTACAGAAGTTTGAAATATCTATTCTGCACCTCTGTCATTTGAGTAGTCTCATTTAAAATATTCCCTCATTTTAGAGATGGTCTCCCCAAAGGTTATGCCCTCAGGTGGAGAATCCCCCTCCAAGGAATCCTCAGAGAGCAGTATTCCAGGGGGGAAGCCAACTGAGAGGCGTACGAGAGGGACCCATCAGAAGAGGAGGAAGAGTCTTAGAGTATGTGAAAGGGGTACAGGGCCAGCAGAGGCAGGCCTAGGAATTAAGGTTGGAAGGGCAGGTGTCTCTGAAGCAGAAGCCTTAGGGTCATAAAGGACTGCGAGAGATCGAGAATGCCTGCCAGTCCTGCTGATCTTCTGCTGAGGAAGATAATGCTTTGTCTTCTGCTTCCTTTTGAGGGAAGGAGTCTTTGATCCTGGCTGATTGGCCAAAGATCTGGTATGCAACGTCAGACCAGGAGTAGGAGTGCCTTCCTCGGAGACTGACCAACAGCGGCTGTTCGGCAAGCCTGGTTCCCCCCTACATCGGAGACGGACATTGCAGATACCTCTGCAGACATGCAGGCTGGAGAAATGAGGGTTGCTTCCGAAACAGTACCCGCTGAAGTCACCAGTCCTATCAGGACGTTCCTCAACCTCTAGACCGGAAGCTGGTGGGACGTCTGTACTCGGAGGCACAGTGTCAGGCCTGGATACCTTGGTCTTCTTAAGTGGCTCTGCAGTGACAGACTGTTCTGGTACCATACCGAGGGCTAGGCATTTCAGACATTGATTTTCCACAAAGTTTAAGGGCTGCAGGAAGGCTGTACAGTGTTTTAGGAACAAAGGCAGATTGTACATGCTCTACAGTTGTGGGATGGCTCCAAGCAAAACAAGCAGAGGTCGTGGCGGTCTTTGTGCGGGATTTGCCAACCGCACTTACATTTTCCCTTCCTAGATGACATGGACAGAATCAGCTAAAAAAGATTTAAACAGCAACCTAAGCTTAGCAAAAAGGTAAGAAGAAAATCCCCAACAGGGTACTTATCTTTATTGTTGCCACAAGCGCAGACCTGAAAATCCAGGCTGATGGTAGACTGGGGCAGAGAAGTTCTGAGGTCTGTGCATGCGGACATCACATTTATGGCCCAGTTTATGGTCCCAGCATGTGACATCCCACGTACCTTACAGCAGCCAGGCTAAGCTTTTGTACACGAGACAGACATTCGGGTCACCTGAGGCGGAGGATCCCATATGTGAGAATACTGCAACACGAGAACAGAATGATATCAACTGTTAGCTTCTCTAACACAATAAAAATGAAGGCACCAAGGCGGGGCCACCAGTTTACTTGAACGCCTTCTGTGCAAAACCCTTTTCAAAAACATTTTGACAAGAGACCACATTGAAAGAGAAGGCTCCATAGACAAACATGCTGAAATGGCTAATATGTGAACCTTGATAAAGGAATAAGGCAGGCCATAGGATAGTAACACGCACAAATAATGTAAAACAAGAGAAAAAAATAACCCTGAGTGGGTGCTGGTTATGTTGGTGGCACCAACCAGAAAACTTCTTCCATTTGCTAATATATATGTATTTTCTAATAGCAGGCTTTCTTGCCTCCATTAGTACCTGTTGCACATACTCAAACAGCTACCTAAACAGAATTAAGACATCTGGGCAATCAGTTGAAGCAGACTGATTTCTGGGTGTATCAAACACCCCTGGCCATTTCCAAAAGGAGGGAGAACCACAGTTACCTAAGCCAGAAGGGAGTCACCACAATGATCTTACGGGATTTCTTCTGAATCTTCAGAAGTATGCTGGATATTAGTGAAATGGATAAAATAAGCATACAGGAACATTCCTGTCCAAGGACAAGAAAAAGCATCTGTCTTCCAAGCCTTCTTACATGGATTCCTGGAACAAAATCTTCCCAGTTGATTGTCAGAGGCAGCAGAGAGATCTGAGAACTCCCACAGAAGGATCAAATCTTGGAAGAACCCCTGATCTCGTTTCCACTTGAGGGTCTCCTTCTGCTTAGCTCTTCTGCCACAGTTTTGCTCTGACTAAATGCAAGGTGTGTGCAGAGTGAGAATGTGCTGTGAAGCTATATCCCAGGCTAACATGTCTAGTCTGTAAAGGGGTACAACCTGGTTTCCCCTCACTTGTTAATGTACTACAATTCTAGGTAAAAACACACTGGTTCCACACAGCTAAATGTCACAAAAGTTTATTCCAAGGTAAAAAAAAGTTTGTTTTACCTTGGAATAAACTATTTTGTGACATTCAGCCACGTGGAACCAGTGTGTTTTACCTATTTTGCTCCATTTATCACATTATTTGGTTCCCTAGTCAGTTTGAGGCTTTGTTCTTCTCTAATGTACTACATGACTCTGGTACCGTCTGAATTTTCTGTGGTCCCTGAAACCTCAAGTTGTTAGAGAGTTTAGTTAGTTGATCAAGGCATCTCTGGACTGGAAAAGCCAAGGGGTGCTGGGACCAAAGACTGCAGAAACCACACTCATGTGGAGTCTTGCCAGGTATAGAATCATAGAAGCCATGACACTCAAAATCCTGAGGTATTCCCTTGCAGTGATCGAAGTCTGAATGGAAATACATCTACTCCACCTCCACCCCACACACAAAGGAACAAACCTCTTTGAACTGTGGCTTCTAATCATCTTCCCAAAAACACAATCCTATCAGGGGTCAAGAAAGACTTTTGAATGTTCTCCTAGAATTCCAGCTTGTGTAAGAGCTCTCATCCAAGAGAGATTCCTGACACTTTTTTTTTTTGGGGGGGGGCAAATCTGCAAGATGAGCAACTCAGATATGGAAAAATGTGGATACCCTGTAGCCTGCAATGAGCTATAACTTCAGTTAAACACTTTATGAACACTCTTGGTGCAGTGAATAGTCCAAAGGGTAAGGCAGAGAAAGTACAGCTATGTAAAATTTTACCATAACAGTAGATGCCCTTCTCTTCACTGTTGCAGCATACATAATGTTAAGGATCTCTTACCCAGGGCAGCCTGTTTGGCCAGTATACCAAAGCGTAACGATCTTGTATACTCCGTACGTCACAAATATGCTCCCCTCACAGAACGTAGCACATAAAAGTGATGTACAGACAGCTACCCAGACCTGAATTGCCCTATAGTCTCCACAGGACAAAGGAGTCCATGCACATTCAAAAGGAAAAAAAGCAGAAGAAAATGGGGAACCTTCAGCCAGAAGGGAATCCAAAACAAAAAGAACAGGCGGTTGGAGGGAAGGAGTGAATACTGCAACAGTGGAGAAGGACATCCACTGTTATCCTGAAATATTACACAACTATGTCCTACATCACTGTTGCAGTATTCCTAATGTTAAAGTAAAACAGCTCAAGAAACAGAATGAGAGATGGAAGGCTGAGAAGAGCCCTCAACAAACCCATATAAAATAGTTCTTGCAAAACCTGTTCTAGAACTAGAAACCATATCCAACTCAATGTAAACGTATGCACTAAAGACCAAGTAGCAGGTTCAAGTATGGAATTGGTGTCCAATGAAAAAAAGAAAAACAAAATAGGACAGTTGGCCGACGGCTAGGTATTCAGCACAGCAACAAAGCTTTCAGACCAATGAGCAATAACAGCATTTGGACTGGCAGCAAAATAGTTCTAGGTAACTACATCCATACATCAGTTTTATGCCCTACATGCTGTGTAGGGAGCATATTTCTGACGTACAGTGCATAAAGGATCATTAGGCTGTGGTATACTGGCCAAAGGTTGGGCTGCCCTAGGCAGCAGATCCCTAATGTTAAGAATACTGCAACAGTGATATAGGAGGACATCGGATAATGCAATCCAGACACACAACCATAAGAAACGCCAGAAATCTGGATGCATAGGAATCTCATAAGCATATTTAAATCTAATGTTAAAGAAATTGGAATAAGGAAGGAGTAGTAACAGGTTGTGAAGTGACATTTTGAATTTAGGCATCATCAAACCGGTTTAGTAAAGAAAGATCCAAACTAGTCTCCAAGCATTTTCTCTGCCACTAAACTGGTTCCATCATTCCCTGGGACAGCATGCGACGGACAGGTGGAAGAGTTTGGTCTGGAGGATGTGGAATTACCCCATGGAAAGGAGGAATTTCATCCCATTGCCATCAGTATCCTTAATGATCTTTAAGACCCATTTGTCTGAAACTGTTGCCAAAGACATTCTGGACTGGGGAAAAAAAAGGAGGGGGGAGCAAGGCGGGAGGAGTGAAAATAGCCTCATAAGCCATTCTGACTTACTGGACTCTCCTTGGTTTTGTGGGATTCCAGAATTCTTCTTGGGAACCCCTTACCATTTTCTTAACGTTTACCTGTGTTTTGGAGACTTATTTCTTACCAAAATTGGATGAGAAATTAGAGCATCCCTTGGAAAACGAGGGCTGAAATATCCTGAGATTCTCTGCATCAGCTCAACCCTTTCATCACACTTTTTGATCACCTCTGCAGCAGAGGTACAAAAAATTCATCTCTATTCAGAGGACTCAATTACGATCTATGAAGTTCTGAGAATGCAGCCATGCTAGCCTCCTCAAAACAGTACCACTGTCTGTAGCCTTAAGTATCAGAGTCATGCACACACTGTAAACAATGAGCAGTGACTTGAATAGAAGGAAATAAAAGTAGATTTTTCCTCACAAAAAGACACTGCAGATAAAACATTCCTCATTCTTTCACAATTGATCAGAATAAACCCAAACATAAAAGTCTGACAATTCAGAATTCTGAAAATCAAAGTTGCAGAAGTATATACTTTTTCCATTCTTAAAAGTTCCCATCCTTATCAGAAAGGGTAGGATTAGAATTACCCAAATGTGCAGCAGCGGGATTAACAAAAGCTACAGCTGCTGGATCAAGTGTGGGAAGTGTGTATAAAAAAAGTTACAGCTGCTGGATCAAGTGAGAAGTATGTATAAAAAAGCTACAGCTGCTGGATCAAGTGTGGGAAGAGTGTATAAAAAATGTAAAGACTGAAAAACTTTATACATCCTATCTGCCATTTTTAGGGGCAGCTTGGTGACCGCTAATATTTTCTGAGGGAATGAGAAACCTCCGTGTTCTCCCTCTGAAAACACTAGCACAATCTAGAGAAAGAGACTCCCACTCGAGAGCAAGAAAGTCATTCTCCTCTTTAGATTCAGAATCATGAATCTCTTCAGGAAAGGAGGTATAGAGATGAGGGATGAAGAGCATGGATTAAATGCCAAGACAGACAAGTAAACTACTCCTAAGGAAATTTGAGTAAGAGTTGCAGCAGCTTCCCCAGGAATGGGTACAACAACATTCTGACAAAACAGGGAAGCCTTCCTTAGTCCATCTCCAGGACCAAGAAGAGTGGCACTCCTTGGCCAGTAAGGGGATCCTAATAGCCGCAGAGGATATGACTAACTCCTGGTCCATAATGGTGCAGGTGCTACACCAAAAGGATCAGCGGTATAAAACAGGAGTGGTCTTAGATGCAGCTAATTGCTGCAGCAGTGTCTCCCATAGGAAGCAAACTGCTAGCCTGCTGTAATGGCAAAGGCCATTTGCTTAACTTTTTCTTTTTATAGCTGGAAGGACTGACCATGGGAGACAGACTCTTCCATGTTAAACCAGAAAATGCTACCTCTGCCAGGGAACACACGTAGAAAATGCTACTAAAATAAATCTTTAAAAGTCAATCTTCCTCAGACAAACACAGTAAAAAGCAATTTACCACATTGCCAGCCCCAAAGTAAAACAATTTCTCCCTATAAAAATGGTTTTCAGTTACTTTAAATAACTTTTAAACTGACAGGAAGAGAGTGCTCCCTTTTAAAAGTACATTCGTGTATTGAGATGGTCTGTTAAAACACAAACTTCTAACTTTAAAGTAACTTTCCTGACGACAAAAGTATTAAAACAGAAATTAACTGGAATAGAATTCACCCCCCCAAGGGAAAGTACAGTTGTGTACACTTACCATAAATGTAGATGTTCAGGTGTATTCACTGTTGCAGTCATTACATTTGAGTAGAATCCCAAAGCTATGGTAGGGAGGATGGATTGATATAGCATTAGGAGCAGCTATAAGGCCCTGCAGGACAGCAGTGGCAAAGCCTGCTCTGGATTTAGAGAAAAGAGGTAAATGGTAATGTTTGGTGAACGTATGAACTGAGCTCCAGGTAGCAGCTTCTAGAATGCCTCTGGGAGGAACCCCTCTGAGAAAGGCTGCAGAAGTAGATGCAGCCCTGGTGGAATGAGATCTGATCCCCTTGGGGACAGGTTTACCATGCTGCATATAGCAGAAACAAATACAATGGCTTATCCATTTGGAAATAGTCTGCTTTGAAACAGCCTTTCCCTCTGCCCCTGCAGCAAATGCCACCAATAGTTCAGATTTTCTTACAGATTTTGTCCTGTTTAAGTAGAATCTTGGTTGTCTGCACACATCCAATGAATGCAGAATCCGCTCACCCTTGTTCTGTGGATTTGAGAAGAAAGTTGGCAGATGAATGGTCTGATTAAGGGTCACACTAGATACCACCTTAGGCATAAAGGTTGGATTGGTCACGAGAGCCACCCTGTCCGGGTAAAACATAATAAAAGGCTTCACTGCCATAACAGCCTGTAGCTCTGAAATCCTTCTAGTTGAAGTGACTGTTGAAGTGACTGCTAAAAGAAAAGCTGTTTTCCAAGAGAGAAATTTTAGGTCCGCAGTAGCAGCTGTCTCAAAAGGAGGTAGGAGTTTTTCCAAAAAAAAAATTGAGGTCTCATGCAAGAGTTGGTGCTCTCCTGGGAGGTCTTAAAATTTTTGGCCCCTCTGAAATAGTGCTTTAGCAGAGGATGAAAAAAAGAGGGGAGGCTCTGTGTTGTAATAAGCTGAAATGGCAGAGGCATGAATTTTTATGGAAGAAAAAAATAGGCCCTTGTGAAGCATCTCACTTAAATATTGCAGAATCTGAGGAATATTGGGCATTGCTGTGCTTAATCCTTGTGCTTGGTTCCAGGCACATGATCTTTTCCATTTGTCAGCATAAGATGAGATTTTCTAGTACTAGGCCTTCTAGCCTCCAAAATGACATCCATCACAGGTTTGCTGAGAGGTGCAAAGGGTGAAATTAGTTGATTAGCCACGCTGCAAGATTCAATGTTTGAAGAGGAGTGTGCAGAATTTGATAGTTCTGCTGAGACAGTAGGTAAGGTGCCAGAGACCGGTACCACGAAGGAAGGTGCGACATTGCGCAGGAGAGGGTAACAGTGTTGGCGAGGCCATTCTGGAGCAATCAATTTTGGTTTGTCCTGACTTTTAGTAGGACTTCGGAGAGCAGAGGGGGAAAGGCACAGACTGATAGGTTTCTACAGCTGAAGGATGCAGCATCCACTTTCCAAGCTTTTTTGCGATGAATTCTTGTGCAAAATTTGTCCAACTGATAGTTTTGGGATGAGGCAAAAAGATCCATGTCTGGGCTCCCTCATTTGCGTGTCAACATGTTGAAAATTTGTGGTTCCAGTTTCCATTTGTGTGGGTCCATAATATTTCTGCTTAGTTCATCTGCCAGAGATGTATTTGGCAAGTCAAGGCAGTGTTCCACAATGCCATGGCTAGTCTGCAAAGGGGGTAGGAATGTGTACCCCCCCCTGCTTGTTTATGTACCACATTGCTGTGGTGTTGTCCATCAGTAATAGTCCTGGATGAAGGTAGTCCTTGAAGGCTGTCAGAGCATTCTGTACAGCTGGCATCGCTTTCTGATTAATATGTAGGTGCATCTGATTTGGGCTCCATTTGCCCGGAATGCATCTCCCTGCCAGATGCCCCCCCCCCCCAAGCATAGTCGGAGGAGTCTGTAGTCAGGGTTTGGGCAGCAGGGGGAGGAATGAATGACCGTCCCTTGTTTTGGTGGCAGGCCTCTGCCCACCATAGGCACTCTAGTTGCAGGCAAGGTATGATAGGAATAGTTTCCAGGCTGTGAATGTTGACTCCATAAGCATTTTAGGTACCATTGAAGTTTCCTCATATGCAGTCTTGCATATGGAATTAGGACGCAGGAGGCCACGAACCCAAAGGCCTGCAGAATTTGTCTTGCAGATAGCTGGGTTTTTGTGGCCACCTGTTTGAAGTAAGTCAATTAAATTTGCTTTTCTGGCGTAAGGTAAGTCATCTGGGCAGTTGCATTCGAGCTTGAATCCAGGAATGTAATGTTTTGAGAGGGTACCAGTTGTGATTTCTTTTCGTTTATGGTGTACCCTAGATAAGTTAGAACCCTATTTACAAATGCCAGATGTTTAAAAGTGTCCTTGTTTTCTGCCTGAATTAGACAAACGTCCAGGTATGGATAAATCTGAATATTTCTTTGCCTGCAAAATGCAATTACTGGTGCCAGGCACTTTGTGAAGACCCTGGGCGCAGTAGATAAGCCAAAGGGCAGTGCATTGAACTGGTAATGCAAGTAACCTTCTTTGAAGCGGAGGTATCTTCTGCAAGATTCCCTGATTGGGATATGCAGGTAAGCCTCTTAAGTCTAGTTACCAACCAGGCATCCTTGCCTAGCATAGGTAGTAACTGTTGAAGAGTCAGCATCTTGAATTTTGGAATGTCCAGAAATGTATTTAGAATGGATAAGTCCAGAATTGGACACCATGATTGGTCTTTTCTGGGTACCAGGAAAAGTCTTTAATAGAAACCTTGCCCCTTTTTCCTTTTCTGGTACTGGTTGAATAGCCCCCATATTCATGAGGGACAACTTGTTTCTGGGCCTCTGCCCACTGATTTGGAGGCAGATCTGGCCATCCGTTTGGGATTGACAACGTGTGGAAATGAAATCTGTATCCCTGAGATACTATATTTAAATCCCATTTGTCCTGGGTCATCAGTTGCCAGTTTTGTGCATGAAGTGCCAGTTTTCCCCCCAAAGGGGCGGCCAAAAGATAAGTGCTTGGTGATTGCAGTGGAAAGTCATTGAGTCTGTTTACCATAGGGAGGTGCCTTGTTGCTTCCAGATTTGGAAGTGGAGGCACCCCATTGCTTTGTTCTAAAAAGTTCCTTGTAACTGAAACCTGGAGCCTTCAGAATGTCTGGGTTTGACCTGAGCAGCTCTAGTGGGTACTGGAAAGGACCAGTTCTTAGTAGGCCAGTGCCTACTAAACCTGGGTGGCTGCACTTAAGAAATCTTTCACAGTTTGCATATATTTAGCTTAATCTTCCATCTTTTTCAAAACTTATTTAGCCTAATTACCAAATAGACTGTCCTGTTGTAAAGGAGCATCCAATAATTTTGCTTTAACATGGTCAGGCAGACTTTACTCCTTGAGCCAAGCATGCCTTCTCATCACAGATCCAGTTAAAGCAGCCCTGCAAGAGGCCTCCAAGGAATCAAAACCACATTGCAAAGTATGTTTTCCAACTTGTTCAGCTGAATGCATTAAATCCTGCAACTCTTATTTTCCACAGCGTCAGAAATCATCATATATTTTCTGCTTAAGTAAACCCATGACATGCTGTTGATATTTAAGCATATGAAATTGACAGTTTAAAGCCCTGATTGCCAAGGTTGCAGACGTGTAAACCTTTTTACCCCATCTATCCAGAGCCCTGGAATCTGTCAGAAGGGGTAGGATTTTTAGCAGTAGAGGCCTTAACGCTGGCGTTGCCACCCCTCTTTTTTTTCCCCGGAGTGCCCAGAAATCAATAGGGCACTCCGGTTCTCGCTCTGGGAGTCTGGAAATAATGAGTTGTACGACGTCAGCGCATCTGTACGACAAAAAAAAAAAATGACTTTGCCGTCTCTCGGTTGATTGGCTGCTTGCTGCAGAAGAGGCTCATGCAGCAAGCAGCCAATCAACACTTAGATTTGCAAGTCAAATCCCCGCAAAGCCCGCGAAAATTAGGGGATAAAAAGCGGTGCTCCAGCTATACTTTTACCTTTTACTGTCTCTACTCTAAAAAGGTCGGTACTTAAGGTCTGAAATTTCTTGCTGGTTCGGCTGTTTACTAGTTGTTCAGGACGTCTTCGGTGGATTGCCTGGTGTGGCGTGCTGGTTTCATTTGCTGCTGCCTGGAAGGATTGCCCTAGCCCTGCTGCTTGCCTTGGAGTCTTGCCCTGGAGAAGTGCTGTGGCCTGGCCAACTGGGTGGTGGTGTGTTCCCCTGCCTGCTGGCCCTTTGTTAGCTGCCTGTTCTCTTCTGGCTGAGAGCTTGTTTAAGGAGCCCTGCTGCTGCTTTTTCTGGAGGTAAGTGGAATTTTTTTAATGGATGAATTCTTTGGAATTAAGGTAGATTTTCAAAGATTAGTGTGACAAGGGGAATGAAATATTGCCAGCACAGCTACTAGTGAATTTTTTAAATATTAAATTTATATTAATTCACTAGCTGTGCTGGCACTATCTCATTCACTGATGGTGACAAGATGTGTGTAACTGTATCTAGATGTTCAACATGTGATTAACTAGAACAATTTCTAGTTTGTATCACCACATCTACCTTATTCTTTATCTGTAGTTTCTAGTATACTGTCTGCAGATATATATAGGAAGGGTTTGACTGTTTTTAACTGCAGTTAGTGTAACTATTTTTCATGTGGGTGCACTTTGATTTATTATTTTCATGTGGGTGCACTTTGATAGTGAATGTATACTGAGTTATATAGGGTTCTTGCTATGATTGTAGAGCTATGACTGTAGAACTATCATTTCTCTAGTCATCACTGCTATGTTTACCTTGATCTGCATTTTCTAGGGTATACCAAGGCTGTTTTTACTGCAATGTTTTAAATATTTCATCGGGTTTTGGACTTGGTTACAGTGAATATATAATGACTACATGATTTGTATAAGATGCTTGGACTGTAGATCTGTCTTTTCTAGTCTGTCATCACCGTGATGTTTACCTTGACCTGTGTTTCTTCCTAGGGTGTCTTTCTAGGGTGTACAGTCTTCGTATTACAGTGAGGCTTAAATGTAGCTTTTTGTCTAGCTTGTCATCACCACTGTTTACCTTTATCTGTGTTTTCTAGGGTATACCGTCTATACCAAAGCTTAGTTCGTTTGACGTTACAGTGAATGACTACATGATTTGTATAGGATGCTTGGACTGTAGAACTGTCTTTTCTAGTCTATCATCACCGTGATGTTCACCTTGACCTGTTTTTCTTTCTAGGTGTCTTGGGTATATAGCAATGCTTAATGTAGTTGCTTTTCTTTGGGACTGTCGATGTGAAATATTTCATGTGGTTTTGAGCTTGTTACAGTGAATATACACTGGATATTTTCTAATGTTTTGTTGTGTAGATATTTAAGTTTTGCGACTACTTAAATATTTAGAGACACTGGGCCACTACCTTGGCATTGGTCAAACTAGCAATGTTTATTACTATTGCACAGTAAGACTGAACACACTTTGTTAGGGCCTTAAAGTTGCTTATAAGGAGTAGCTGGCAATGATTACGTTGTAGTCTGGGGAAAAGGGGGGCATAGTTAGTAAACTTGTGCTAGCCTTTCCCTTGTGTATATAAATCAGACCTCAAGTGTGTCTCAACTGCTTGAGCAGGGTCCCAAAGCACTGTTTGATAAATAGGGTGCTGGAGGTCTTCACTTGGCCACTATGCTCAACTCTAACTGTGCCAGTGGGAGGTGGTGGTGGGGATCTTGAGTGGAAGAGGGGAGAAACCAGCCCCAAGTTGACTGGTCTCTGTGCTTTTAAGAGAAATTGCACTTAATATGGGGTGTTGCATTTGGAATACTGTGGGGCTACGGAATTAGTCTATCATGTCTGCCCATATGGTCTTTTATCGCTATGCAAGTTATTATTGTTGCAGCCAGAGGGTATTATGATTGCTGAGTTCAGGAGCGGCCCTAGGTCAACTGGTGCCCTAGGCAAAACAGCTCCACGGCGTCCCCCAACACATTACCTGGTGCCCCCATCCTCGTCTACCTACACCAAATAAATACTGGAAAAGTGCCCCTGCTATACCGGCGCCCTAGGCAGCCGCTTAGTTGGCCTATGCCTAAGGCCGGCCATGAGTTACATATTTCATGTTTATCATTGTGTCGGCCCACACTATGTCCTGTTTTTCTTTATGCAAGTTATTACAGTTGTAGCCAGAGGGTATGATTGCTGAGCTGCCATGTATTTCATCTTTATCTTGTCAGTCCACAGTATGCCTGAACTTTCTTGCTGTGTTCAGACTCAGCTGGATAACTTTTGCACTGGGTTCTACATAAAAGTAGAGGGTCTTAATTTGGTGCATTGCTGTAGTGTCTGACCCATGTGTTTTACACACAGTTGAATGCCTTCTGTGCATATTCTGCTGTCACACCAGGTTCATGTGTAACAGCTGCAGAAAGTCCCTCAGACAGGAGTTGCTTCTGCCTTTCATTGCTTTACCTTCACTAATTTTTCATGAGTCTCATTTTTTTTTCCCTATACCAACATGGTATTACTACGGTGTGAAAGTCTGGACATTCACATGTGAATGTGAACTCTGGCTAGTGGCTACTGACTGACACAGGCCCCACCAGGCACTGGTGTTGGTCACAAGTGTTTTGGTTTTCTATTAATAGCTGTTTTGGTTTATTGTAGTGTTGAGCAAGGATCCTGCACGAATCATGTTCAGGAAAAGGTCAATGGATAATCAAGAAGAGGCTGAAAGCGCATCTCCTAAGAGGTTTTTCTGCAGTTATAATAAGGTGTGGGAGCAAAGATACTCATGGGTGCGACCTGTGCCAAATGCAGATGCCATGGCAAAGTGCACATCCTGTGGAACAATTTTCACTGTAAAATAGGATGGGGAAAAGGCATTGAAAAGCCATCAGAAGTCAGACAAACATCAGCGAAGCCTTCAGCTCCAGAGGCAGAACCTCGTAATGACCAAGTTTATTCAGCCACGTAGTGTAACCAGTGAAGCTTCCAAAGTCACTGCAGCTGAAGTGACAGCAGTCTATCATGGAGTGAAACATGGTCACTCATATGTATCCATAGATTGTGGAGGTAAGCTGGCACCGACAGTCTTCCCCGATTCTACTTTGGCTTCGAAATTCACCTGTGGGAAGACAAAATCTGAGAGTATTGTCATGAATGTACTTGCACCTCATTCAGAGGAGCTCCTTCTGCAGGAGCTTGGCAATTCCTATTTCTCAGTGGGATCAGATGCATCCAATAAAGGGAACAGAAAAATGTTCCCTTTAGTTATTCAGTACTTTACTCACACCCATGGCACACAACAGAAACTCCTGGATTTCTACGAGAATCATAACGAAAGTTCTGAATGTATCTTTACTAGAATAAAGGACATCCTTGTGCATAAAGGCCTCAAAGTACAAAACATTGCTAGCTATGCTACAGACAATGCCTCAGTCAATTATGGAAAGCACAGGTCTGTTTTTAAAAGTTTGAAATCTGAGGTGCTTCACATCATTGCAGCAAACTGTTTATGCCATGTAATACATAACTGTGCCAAGCATGCAAGCAAGGCCCTTGCAAAGTTTGATGTGGAGACTCTGGTTTTGAAAGTACATAGTGAGTTTTCAGCATCTGCTAAAAAAATGGCACTGTTGAAAGGTTTCTATTCTTTCCTAGACCAGGACTTTAAGGAAATAATGCAGCATGTTGCAACAAGGTGGCTGTCTTTGTTCCCAGCTGTGGCAAGGCTGGTAGAATGTTGGCCTGCTATTAAAAGTTATTTTTATAAGTCAAGGGCCTGAGGACCGTCACCCCCTTATCTGGAAATTTGTGGAGGCCGATGAGGATGGCATCAGTGGGGATGTCTCGGAGGCAGAGTGCTACATACATTTCATGCACTACATCCTGCAGGTATTCCACAAGTCTATAGCAAAACTTGAAAGTAACACTCTCTCTGCTCCAGAGTTGTACACCGTGATGAAAAGTCTAAAAGAGGAGTTGCAGAGAAGGCTAGATGACCAGTTCTTTGGTGCTAAAGTTTCATCTGCCTTACAGCACTTTACTCCAGCTGTCGCACAGCAGGTCTGTAGGACCTTCTGTGATTTTTACAGTAAAGCACTTTGTTACCTACAGAAGTGGTTTGACTATGATAATAGTCCCTTTAAAGCTATGCAGGTACTCAGCCTCCAACATCCTGTAACTTGGCCAGAACTGCGTACAGTTGCAGACCTCTTCAAATTGGATGTGGACATTGAAGCACTTTACTCAGACTACTGTACTTTGTCATCTGCAACAGGGCAGGCAATGCAGCAGTTAGAGGCATCTGTAAGTGATCGCTGGGTGACTTTTTTTTTAGTAAAGCTCCAGACTGCAAGCCACTTTACAGACTGGTGCAGTTTGCTCTTTCAATCCCCCCCAGCAATAGCTTTGTGGAAAGGGTTTTTTCACTTATGGGGAATTCGTGGACTGATGTAAGAAACAGAATGCTTGTGTCACTTGTGAAGGCAGAGTTGCAGGTCAAGCTAAACTTCAACATGAGTTGTTCACAATTTTATTCATTTGTGAGAAATAACCAGCCATTACTTGAGGCTGCTAGATCAAATGCCAAATATAGCTTCAAGTATAAGCAATGATTTCTAGCAAAACCTGTGAAGATACTTTAAACAGTTGCTTTTCTTTTACTATTGTGTGTGGTGAACCCTTAATGTACTGCTTTGAATGAACTGGTGTTTTTAATATCTAAGTAATTGTATTTCCATTTTAGTACTACCTGTGATATTAGACTTGGGCTTAGTTTTCCCATGCTTGTGTGTGATGTACTGTTGTATGTAGTGAACCTTTGAATGAAGTATTGCTAAATAAAGTTTTTTTTAATTTACTTTTGACTCGTTGCACATTTTTCTACTTATTGGTAACTGTATGTGATAAGAATTGTGCTGAAGGGTGCTAGAGTAAAGGGGTGTGGCTATTAAAGGGAATGGGTGTGGCTTGATTGTGCATGGGGCAGGGCTTGTTTGTCAGGAAATGGCACAGTAGAAAGGTGGCAACCCTACTTAACGCCCTTGGGACCCTGAGAAATAGTTTTAGGGTCAGGAGTAGGGTTTTTGAAAAAGAATTTGTGGGAGTCAGGAACCCTGTAGTATCTGCCTGACTTACTAGGAGCTGGAGGCAGGGAATTAGGAGTCGCACTGGATTCTGACAAAACAAAATGTCTAGAACAGGTGGTATAGCCAAAGGCCTATGCTGAGGAAGAAAATCCCCAAGTCTCTTTTTAGATTCAGAGAAATCCTGACTCTCCCAGTGGAAGAGTTCCCTTAAAGTATGCAGAGTTTCTCCAAAAGAGAAAGCCTCAGGGGGAGAAGCGGAAGGGATGGAGTCTTGTGCACCAGAGTCCTCATAAGTGGGTATAGACAAATCCTGATCAGAAGAAATAAACCTGATCTGAAGATTCATAGTCAGTGCCTTGCCTAGGCCTCTTAATAGGAGGGGGATGGGAACCCCTGATCAAGGTAATTAAATCTTCAGCCATTTTGATCAATTGTTTTTTAGGCATTGGGGCCTGTACACGTGGCCCAAGCGTCAGTTTTTTTAGACAGAAGTAGATTTTGGCCTTAGTTTTGAAGATGGCGTCAGTTTAATATACTGATCTTTAGGCCTGAAAACACCCTGAGAAGCCGGTGCCTGCTCAGCGGCTCTGGACCCATCTAAGGTAGAGACATCCACGGGTTCAATACTTAAAAAGTATCTTTCAGCATACCAGACTCCGAATGGGTCTCAGTAGAGGCCTGCGAATCAAAAGTAGCTGGTATCAGGGGCTGCGAAAGCACCTCACTGAGTAACGGCGACTGGCTTAAAAGCATCGTTGTCTGTTTTGGAGCTAGACTGTCTGTCTTTTTTCTTTGCGTTTGTTAGGTATTCCGGTAGTCTGATTGCTAACAGACGACATTTCTGGATAGTTAAATCTTGAGCCAAAATATTTAGAAGCAAAAATATACAAACGTTTAATAATGTGTTGATTAAATTTAGCACAAAACCGACAGCAAGGCACGTTGTGGTCAGGGCCTAGGCAAGGAATACAGTACAAATGAAAATCCTTATGAAGTATTTGCTTCCCACAAGTAATGCAATTAACTTTTACTGACATCGGTAAGGAGCAAGAAAAAGTTTCCTCAACGGGGTACTTAGCTTTTAGTTGAAGACTTCGGTTCTGAAAATCTAAAACGAAAATTTCAGGAGTCTGCCGACCGGCACTTGCGAACTGCTTCTGCTTCGGGCACCGTGCAGCAAGAAAGACTGATGTAATGGCATCGGCTGCATGTTTTATACCCCTGACAACCTGACGTCATGGAAGAAGGGATAGCAACCGACGCAGTACCCAACACTTTGTTAATCAGGCCGACTGAGGGCAACCTGACAGCAGATTACCCAAATGTAATGACTGCAACAGTGAAACGTGAACATCTTAACCAACCAAAGGAATAACACTAGCAGACAGTCAATCCTCAAAAGCCTCACAGTGGCATATACTTTGGTGGCAGTAAAGCTGTGAAGGGCTCAACACCCACATTTGTCTTTTAGTCATCTCAGCTCTAGCTGAGAGACAGTTTGGCCACATGGAAGGTGCCCTAAAATTTTGGAAGCTGGTCATCTGTTATATCCTTGGCAGAATACAACCGATATAGCCAAGGCTACTGCAGCAATAATCCAATACGTTGAACATCCTTGGATCCCATATAGTCCTAGAAAATTATTATAGTAAATTTACCTCTCATCCATTGTTTGAGCACCCGAAGACCCAAATAAAACCTCCCTATACAGAGCAGATTCAAGATTTCTGACCAAGTCATCTGAAAACCTTTGGTTACATGCCCAGACATATCTTCAAGATTGTAGCTGAGGCATATGTCCTAAAGACTATAATCAGCACAATCAGACATGCTTTTCATGGCATGTTTAGAAACTTAAGACAAATCAGCAGCAATGTGATTCAAGAAAGACATACTTTGAGGAGGGGGGAAGCAGAAAACAAACAATTGACACGTTTCAGCATAAACTTAGACATATGGCACTGGTAGTTAACTGTAAAGGATAAGAAAGAGTAAGAATGTCTTACCTAGTCTGTCCAGAAGTTTACTCTCTTTATCCTCAGGAACCGGATTTGGGTGGTAAGGCACATGCTCACAGTGGGGATGGCACTGCAAGGTCTGCTTTAGGATGAGTGAGAAATTTGAGAGACTTTATGCAATTCATCTACCTTTGAGGTACTGATGAGAGCCAAGTATCAAGAGCACTGCAGGCAGAATTAAAATTATCCACAAAGGCTGGCAAAATAGGAGGAATGTGTGCAGAATGCAGGCCATTTTGTTTTAATCAATCACATCACCTCATTTCAGCTGGTAACACCTACCTGTTCTCAAGCAAACGCATCCTTAAGTCTGGAGACAGTCTCAGGAAAGTCTCCATATCTTCAAATTCATGTTCACTGTCCAAAAGAATCAACTCTTGGACTACTGAACACCCCCCACCCCCCCCGGTAACAAACCTGTCAGTACTCATCAGAACCCTTCAAACAATCTTCCGTTGGAGTAAAGCAATAAGAAATAGGAGGCATTTGAAACACAGGACTAAATGTGTACTCCTTGCTACAGTAATGTTTTAAGCCACAGAAATACCCTTCCTGTCACAGTGATTAACTTAGTCTCTTTATCCTAGGAACGTCTTTTGATGAAAACTGAGAAGGGATAGCATCCTGATAAGCCACTTTTCCTGGTCACCTCAAACGTTCCTGGTTGTCTACAGCACTTAACATGGGTGATTCTTCCATGCCCACAGTGAAACGCACTGGAATAGTCTAAGACTGTGTATGACTCTCACTACATTATGGCTAGTTAGGCTACACCAGAGGACTTCAAGGAAACCATTAAGAGGTCTGAGGAACCAGCAATAGCCACTGTAGAGTCACCTACCATTGGTTGAGGCACTGATTAAGCTCATGCTAAGGGCAAGGGCTCATGCTTTAACTTTTTCTTTTTAGGTACACTGGAGAAAGGAACAGCAGGACTGGGGAAAGTATCCATGCCATGGCAGAGGAAGAAACCTGGTTGCTGGTAAGGAAATCTAGGACAGTTATCCTTGTCACTACTTCCCAGTCTGTTGGCTCCAATGACAATTGGGAGTACTTTCCACAGAATTTAGTGCAGTGTAGATAGAAATTCAGTCTGTGAATGTCTAGGGAGTGGATAGTATACTCTCCCTTTCTGGCATACTTAGGGAAAAATAGTGGTGGACAAATGGTTTGATTTTGGTTATATTCAAAAACCTCTTTGGGAATGAAGGACAAGTTCTGAGGGAAACCCCGCTTTTACACACAATCAAATATGGCTAAGTAATGGAAAGGGCAGGTAGCTCAAATACCATCCTAGACGAAGAAGTGATTAGGAAAGTACAGTTGTGTACCTACCATAAATGTAGATGTTGAGTGTATTCACTGTTGCAGTCATTACACTTGGGTTATCCTGCTGGCAGGCTACCCGCAGTCGGCCTGAATTCCAAAGTCCTGGTACGGTGTCGGTTGCTGTCGCCTCTTCCCTGACGTCAGTGCGCCAGGGGTAAAAAAGATGCAGCAGACGCCATTTTCCTCAGTTTTTCTTGCCCCAGATGTCAGGTGCCCCCAAAAGGGTAGGCTAAAAATTTGCAAATAAAAATGCATGCACTAACATAAACATCACCTTCCTCTACAAGCAACTACACCACATAGATTGTATAGAATAGAGAACAGATAATTACCAGCAATGAAAGGATGATGGCGGTAGGGTAACTTGGACTGCAACAGTGAATACACTAACATCTACATTTATGGTAGGTACACAACTGTACTATGTTCATCGTGTTTCACTGTTGCAGTCATTACATTTGGGTTGAATCCCAAAGCTGAGGTTGAGCGGCTGGGTCTAAATAGAATTAGGAGTGGCTATGAGGCCCTGCAGAACTGCAGTGGCAAAGCCTGCTCTGGATTTAGAGAAAGAGGTAAGTGATGGTGCTTGGTAAAAGTGTGCACTGAACTCCAAGTTGCAGCCTCCAAAATTTCCTTGGTTGGTACTCCTCTGAGGAAGGCTGCTGATGTGGCTGCTGCCCTGGTAGAATGTGGCCCAATATTCTTAGGCACTGATTTGCCATGTTGTGCATAGCAGAAAAGAATGCAGTGTCCTATCCATTTTGAAATAGTCTGCTTTGAAATAGCCTTTCCTTGTGATCCTGCAGCGTATGCCACAAAAAGCTGCTCAGTTTGCCTGAAAGCTTTTGTTTTGTCCAAGTAGAAGCGTAGCTGTCTGTGTATGTCCAAAGAGTGGATAAATATTTCCCCTTTATTCTGGGGGATTTGGATAAAAGAATGGTTTGGTTAAGAGCCACACTGGATACTACCTTTGACATAAATGTTGGGTTTGTCCTTAGAGAAACCCTGCCCGTATGAAAAATGATAAAAGGTTCCACTGCCATTAATGCCTGTAGCTCAGAGACTCTTCTTGCTGAAGTTATTGCTAGGGGCAGAGCAGTTTTCCATAAGAATTTTATCTCTGCGATATTGGCGGGCTCAAAAGGAGGTAGTGTGAGGTTTTCCAAGACAAAGTTGAGGTCCCATTTTGGTATAGGTGCTCTCCTTGGTGGTCTTGTTTTTTGCCCCTCAGGTTCCATATAGTAATGAGCTGAAATGGCAGAGGCATGGATATTAATCGATGAGGATAGGCCTTTGTCCAGCATCTCAGTTAGGTATTGTAAAATCTGAGGAATATTTGGAACAAGCTGTTCAAGTCCTTGTGCCTGGTTCCAAGCACAGAATCCCTTCGATTTTTCTGCAAAAGATTTCCTGGTGCTGGGCCTCCTGTCTTCCAAAATGACATCCATAACAGCTTTAGAGAGAGAAGTGATCTGAGTGGCTATATTATTTGCCATGAAGCCAGATTTAAGGTTTTGAGTTGGCTGTGCAGGATTGGATTGTTTTGTTGGGTCAGCAGATGAGGAATTAGAGGTAAAGTCCAGGCTGGCCCTTGAGACAAGCTCTTTAGGATTGGGTACCAGTGCTGGCGTGGCCAGTCTGGGGCAATAAGAATCATTTTTGGCTTCTCTTGTCTGACTTTTAGGAGTACCTTGGAGAGTAGAGGCAGTGGTGGATAGGAGTACCTTGGAGAGTAGAGGCAGTGGTGGATAAGCAGAAACTGTTAGGGTTTTCCAGCTGAATGATAGAGCATCCACCCTTCCATGCTTGAGAGTGATAAGTCCTTGTGCAGAATCTCTGTAGTTGGCAGTTGTGAGGCAAGGCAAATAGATCTATGTCTGGGCATCCCCTTTATCATGCTGAAGACTTGTGGATCTACCTTCCACTCATGAGGGTCCATGAGGTTTCTGCTTAGTTCGTCTGCCAGAGTATTTTTCTTTCCTGGCAGAAATTGTGCCTGCAGATGTACTCGATAGTCCAGTGCTGTGTTCCACAATGTCATGGCTTGCCTGCAGAGGGGGGTACGAATGTGTGCCCCCTGGGTTATGTACCACATGACTGTAGTATTGTCCATCTTTAGTAATAGTTGTCCTGGATGTAGTAGGTCCTAGAAGGCAGTCAGGGCACTCTGTACAGCTAGCATCTCTTTTTGATTGATATGAAGACGCATTTGGTCCGTGGGCCACGTGCCCTGTATACATTTTCCCCGCAATGTGTGCTCCCCAAGCATAATCCGATGCATCTGTTAGTGTCTGCCTGGCTGTGGGTAAAGTGAAAGGCTGTCCCTTGGTGTGGTGACAGGCCAGTGCCCACCATCGAAACTCTTGTTGCAAGCAGGGAATGAGTGCAATTAGTTTCCAGGCTGTGGCAATGTTGAGTCCAAACACTTTTTAGATACCACTGTAGCTTCCTCATATGCAGTCTTGCATATGGAATTAGCAGGATGCAGGATGCCATGAAGCCCAAAGCCTGCAGAATTTTTCTTGCAGGTAGCTGGGTCTTTGTTGCCATCATTTGAAAGTAATGAGTCAGTTGCCTTTGTCTGGCGTGAGATAAGCCATCTGGGCAGTTGTATTTAAGCTTGCACCCAGGAATATTATCTCTTGAGAGGGCACTAGTTTTGATTTCTTTTCGTTTACTGTGTACCCTAGGCAAATTAGTAATCGTTTTACAAACGCCATATGCTTAAGTAGAATGTCCTTGCTCTCTGCTTGAATAAGGCAGTCGTCCAAGTAGGGATATATTTGAATTCCTTTTTGTCTGCAAAATGCAATCACTGGTGCCAGGCATTTTGTGAAGACCCTGGGCGTAGTAGATAAGCCAAAGGGCAGTGCAGATAATTGGTAATGCATTGAGCCAGCTATGAATCTGAAGTATATTCTGCAAGATTGTCTGATTGGGATATGCAGGTATGCCTCTGAGGTCCAAAGTAACTAGCCAAACCTTCTTGCCCAGCATGGGTAGAAGTTGCTGCAGTGTCAACATTTTGAATTTTGGAACGTCCAGGAAGGTATTTAGAGTAGACCGGTCCAGTATAGCTCTCAAAGCTTTGTCATTTCTGGGTACCAAGAAAAGTAGAGTAAAATCCTTGTCCCTGTTCTTGCTGTGGTACTTTTTGAACAGCCCTCATGTCCACGAGAGCAGAAATTTGTTTTTGTGCCTCTGCCCATTGACTGTGTGGCAGGTCTGGCATAACTTTTGGCCTTGGTAGGGTGCGAAAGTGGAACATGTAACCCTGGGAAACAATATTCAATACCCATTTGGCTTGGGTAATTTTGTGCCAATTTTGGGAGAAAGGTGCAAGTTTTCCCCCCAAGGGTGCCTGCAAAAGTTAAGTGCTTGGCATTGGTAGAGGGAAGTCATTTGGGACTGTTTCCTATAGGGTTGTGATTTGCCTTCTCCACCTTTGGGGGCAGAAGCACCCCATTGCTTAGGTCTGTATGTGCCTTGTGACTGAGATCTGCCTCTTTCTGGCCTGTGACACTGGAAAGGACCAATTTTTTGAAGGCCAGTTCCTGCTAAATCTGGGTGGCTGAACATGTAAGAAATCCTTTACTGTCTGCATTGATTTTGCTGCATCCTCCATTTTCTTTAAAGGACCACTACAGGCAAACAATGAAAAAACACATTTTTTTTCTTGCCATGATATACTGCACTTCCTAAAGCTGCCTGCAGCAAAATAAGTGCTCTTTCCTAATTTTATTTTTTTTACTCTTGTCTGCCCTCATGGGGGCAGACATTGTGATTCCTTTGGAAAGTTAAATCTGTCTCAATGTACAGACAGAGAACAAATAGCCCTACCATTTGTTGTCAGAACAGACTTCCATTCACTTAGAATGGACCACCTGAAAAAGAAAATGCCAAGTTTGAGAGTCTGCAGCTCATGTGTCATTGACTGGTATGTGCAGAGATTTACAAATGTTGTTCCTACTGATGTACTACACATTCTCTGAAAGAAACTTGCAAAAGTGTCAACAAATTACGGAGATAAAAAAGACTTTTCACAAGGACCAGTTTTGCAAGTTTCAGTTCCTGGCCAAGTTACTCCTCCCATCTCCCCTCCTTCAGTGGGCTACAGTCTCACATTTCCAGCTTTACTAGATTCAGCTATTTAGTCAACTTTGCATGACAATAGACATCAAAAAAATCACAGCCTGGTGTGCCACAAACTGTTCCCTTATACGTCTCCACTTCTGAATAGCATTTCCCCAGGAATAAAAAAAAAAAAGCACACACATCAATCCAGAGTTTGGGCCAATCTATCCATTTCTTAATGTGCACAGTAAAACATTCAGTTTATAATGCATTCTGGCTGCTGACAAGGTTATCTTTATATAGTTATTCTCTTATAGCATAACCTGAACTTAAGGTATTTAATGTCAAGCTTTACAACAGTTCAGTGTTTTTAACAATGACCTCCCAAGCTTCTGATGTGACCCAGTACTTTGTCAATATACTGTAAATACATAGATTAATACAAATATCTGTGCACATATGACACGTACAATAATACACACATACCATCATTAAAACAAGATAAATGCAATATAAATCATGTCAATATAGTTATGCTTTCTAGTATATGACCCTGTTTGTCTATGGAAACTTTTTTTGAATTTATGTTCATGCAGTTGTATATTTGTTGTACATTATCTTGTTTAATTGTTTCTCAATATTCTAACCACTGTGTATGCTGCATCAATTGTAAAACTCTGATTTTACTCCTTTTAAATTTTCTATGCTCTTTGTACAAAATAGCTTTGTATAATTCATTTTTATTATTTTTTATAATTATTTATTATGTACCTGGAGCTTTTGATCTTGTGTCCAGTCGGACTAACCTGGATAATTATAACATATATAATACATTAGGCAAAACAACACACCCAACCCACTAGTCATAGGTGAATCTATAGTCAGGCACACTGATGTCCCACTCACCAGGCTAAACAAGGAGAAGGTTACCGTCAGCTGCCTGTCGGGTGCCAGGATCTGCCACATAACCCATGCACTCAGGTCACTCCACAACAAGTACAAATATGACTGTCATTTGTCCATGTTGGTGTGAACGACCTGAGACATGCCTCCCTGGACTACATGAAGAGAGACATGGAAGAGCTCTCCGATCTTGTAGCCCATGGAGGTATGACCCTAGCCCTGAGTAGCATTCTGCCATCACCCAGAATGATACCGCAGTACAAGGACAAAATGATTAACAATTGGCTAAGCTTCTGGTGTCATTCTAAGCGGATCCAGTATCTGTCTGCCTGGGATGACATGGTCGACAGACCATGATGCTTTGCCAGAGATGGCCTGCACCTGTCACCCATGGGATTCCGGATACTGGCTAAGGCTCTTGCTGACCCTATAGTGCCTTTTTTAGACAAGTTTCAAATGTAACAGGAACAGGCAAGCAAAAACGGAGGGTAATGCTACTCAGTGCTAGAAGTCTAAATCTCAAAATGCACTCACTCAAGGCACTCCTTAAAATGGAGAACATAGATACCCGTGCAGTGACCGAGACCTGGTTCAAGGCTCCAAAGAGCACCCCTGCACTACCAGGCTACAACTCATACCATACTTTTCGGCCACGTAACCTGGACCGGAACATCAAGGGCGGAGGTGTTGCCATATTCATTAAGGATATCCACACCTCCAGGCTAGTTGCTCAGCATAATGCATCCGAAGTTATCCAAGTGCAACTAACTCTGGGCAAAACTGCAATCCAAATTGTAGCTTGCTACAGATCCCCCATCATGCCCCAGCATTCCCACTCCTCTTTTCTTGATATAATGGAAAATATCAGGGTTCAAACACCCTGATAATGGGCGATTTCAACTACCCTACTGTTAACTGGGAAAACTACTCGTGTACCAATTCCTTTGATCAATGCTTTCTGGAATTCATAAACTCCAGTGCCCTGGATCAACTTATCCACACCCCCACCAAGGGCAACAATATCCTAGACCTAGTCATTACCAACATAAATGACCTGTGTTCCACACCCGAAGTCAACTCCTTGTTGGTCAGATCCAACCATAAGCTAATCACCCTAGATATCCACATCCCAACCCCACCCACATTAAAGAAACCACGGTAAAAAATTTCTCCACAGCCAACTTCATGCTTCTTAAGACAGAAGTGGCTAACTTCATGACACCCATGCAGATGGACAATACAGTTAGAACTGCTGAATCCTACACAAATGCACTCTATAAGCACTTACATAAGTGCATGGATCGTGCTATCCCAAACAGAACCAAGAAGCTATCCTCCAAAATAAGGAAGCCAATCTGGTGGCCCCCTGCCATAAGCAAACTGTACAACAGAAGGAAGAAACTGTTGCAAGAGAGAGTAAAATCCCATGAGTGGTGGAGCTCCCCGATCAGCCTCAGTAAGATGCTGAGATCCCTTATAAGAGCCTCCAAAGCTAGCTATGAAAATAAAATCGCCACTAATTCTAAGGACAACCGCAAAGCATTCTATAGCTATGTCAAGAATCTCAATGGCAACACCCAGATCTGCTCTGAGTTACAGCACAACGGCATGAAAATTACAGAACCAACTGATATTGCCAACATTCTGGCAGATAGGCTCAGTGCTATCTTCACCACCCTCTCATACCCTAAAGGGCCCACATCTATACAGGAAGAATGCACCTCTCATACCCTAAAGGGCCCACATCTATACAGGAAGAATGCAGAGTCCCTGTAATCACAACTACACAGGTAAAAGCTGCACTCTCTAAAGCCAAAAACACAGCTTCCATGGGACTGGACAACATCCCAGGCTGCATTGTACTTCAACTTCAGAACAAACTGGCTCCCCACCTAAGCACCATGTTCAATCATAGCCTCACATCAGGCTTTGTGCCCACTGAATGGTGCATAGCAACAGTTATCCCACTCTACAAAGGGGGAGCCACCACTGATCCCGGGAACTATCGTCCTATTAGCCTGATGAGCTTGGTCTGCAAGGCCATGGAACGTATCATGGAACTGAGACATTGGTAACCTCCAAACTCTGGACCCCACCCAGTTCGGGTTTGTGAAAGGCAGATCATGCATCCTGAACCTAATCGACTTTTCTGAAGCAGTCGATGAGGCTAAGGTGGTTCACACAGCCTATCTTGACCTCGCCAAGGCATTTTACACCATCCCTCATTCGGGAATTGTAGCTAAACTCACTAAATTAAGTATAAATCCCTATGTCACAAGATGAGTTGCCAACTGACTCACTGACAGAACCCACACTGTAAAAGTTGCAGAGTCCAAATCTGACATCAAACCAGTGACAAGTGGAGTACCACAGGGTTCAGTCCTGGGACCTCTCCTGTTTGGTATCTACTTCTCTGAAGTACAAGCTAACACAGAAGGCCTCTAACTAAGTTTGCAGATGACTGCAAACTAGGAGGCATAGTCGATTCCCCAAATGATATGGACATCCTACAGAAGGGCCTCACTGAGACAGATGCCTGGTGTTAGAGCCATTGCCTCAAGCTCGATGCCAAAAAGTGTAGTCATCCCCTTTGGTAAAAACTCTGTACCCATGAGCTACCGGTTCCACTTCATATCATCGAAATTTCATTTCATCGAAATTCAAGTAGAGACCAAATCTTTCGAATACTCATTTAGTCAAAAACTCATAATCGAATCTCAAATCATTGAAAATTATAAAGCAACTAGAAATAACATTCCACAAAGTTTTTACTATGTTTATGCAGGGGGGCAAGCCCCCCTGTACCCCCCCATGTGGGAGCCCCCCACCCCCCCGTAATTAAATATACCAACTCCAAGGTCACACTACAGTGGGGGAAAACCCCACTGTAGTGCGACCTTGGAGTTGGTATACTTAATTACGGGGGTGTGGGGGGCAGAGTAAACAGTGTCTGGGATGTTATTTCTAGTTGCTTTATAGTTTTCAATGATTTGAGATTCGATGACACGAGTTCTCACAAGTTCGTCTCGATTTGAATTTCGAAGAAATGAAATTTCGATGATATGAAGTGGAACTGAGCTACCACATAGGCGGTAGTCTACTTAACACAGAATGTGTGATGAGACCTTGGGACCCAGGTGGACAGTAGTCTCTCCTTTGATAATCACATTGCTACAGTAGTCAGGAAGTCCTTCTACGTGGCACACCTCATCACAAAAGGGTTCTCATCCAGGAAAAAAAAAAAAGAGGTCATTGTTCCCCTTTACTTGACACTCAGACCCATTACAGAGTACAACGCCCCTTTTGGAATGTACCTCAAGACATTTGCAGCAGCTGGAAAGGCCACAGAAGTACCTCACAGGATTACTGGCCACACACAAACAGATGCCCTACAATGACCATCTAAGAATTCCGCCTTTGCTCCTTAGCATATCGCCTACTCAGAGGTGATTTCTGCCTAACATATAAAGCTATGTCAAACCCAGAGCTGTTGGACATGCTACACCTAAAGAAATCCCAATCCCTCTGAGCTACACGCTCTAGGGACCCAAACCTTGTCACCACAATAAACAGGACATGCTGGAGAGAGATTCCTGTCCCAGAGACTTCCCATACTCTGAAACAAGCTACCCATCTATGTCAAGCAAAGTTCCTCATTAGCACTTTAAGAAAAATCTTCGAGTGGATGGGAGATAGGAAAATATACCCTGGGAATCCCTTATCTGGCTCTGCTCGACAGTGGCACAGGAAAATAACTTTCTTGGGTGGCATAAGCCAGGGAAACTTGTTGGCTAGGCTTACTTAGGCCCTTAGCCAATAGCCTAGTAACTACCTATGAACCTATTATTAGACTAAATACAATATTATGTAGCACTGAAATGTGCTAACATAAGGATGACAGTTCATTATTGAGCCATAAAGCAAATTCAGAGTGGAAAAGTTCAAATAGTGGATAAAGAAGAGGAGGGGAAGAGAAGAAAGAGTGAGAAAAAGTATTTGCTAGAAGTAATAATTAGGGTAGATATGGGAGGCAGGAGAAATAATGAGTAAAAGTAACATTACAAGTAAGAGAAACGAAACCAAGGAAAAGAATAAATAACATGGACAACAAGATTTAGTGTGTGTGTGTGTGTGTGTGTGTGTGTGTGTGTGTGTGTGTGTGTGTGTGTGTGTGTGTGTGTGTGTGGTGTAAAAGAACTATAAAGCAAATCTGCACTGATACCTGCTTGCTGCCCTGCTGAGGGGGACACGTGCAAGTGCAGTGGACTGGCTCCAGTAGGAAGGGATGGCAGCATAACTTTCAACATTATAGAACAAGAAATCTGGACAAGGCCATAAATAATAGGGGACAAAGGCCCAAAAATGGGACAATTTATAAAAATTGCACTTACAAACTTAGAAAGTTGATAAACAGATTTTGCATTAGAGTAAATTTTCTTAAGCATATGAAGTCTGAAAATCAAATGTCTGTCAACTTTCTGACTTCAGTGTTCAATGATTTGCCAGTGATTTGACAGAAAACTGCAATTTTATGAAAACCAGACAAAAAATCTGGACTTTCTGCAAAAATCTGTACTGTTGATTGCTATGGATAAGAGTCTTGAACCAAGATCCATCAATCATTTTCATTTGTTTGCCAAAGCCATTACAGCAGTGTTTTGCAGAGAGGTGGGAAAAGCCTTAAATTTGACTGGTATGTTGTATGGGTGTGGGTAGCTGTGTTTGTGGAAGGTGGAGGTGTGCCTTTGTAAGTGTGGTGCGAATGTTATGGATTATGAAATGGAGAGCGAGTAAAATTGTGCTCAGTGAAGTCCCTAGCAATTTCATCATTACTCGATTCAGACATACATTCCCGTGTTTGTCAATACTACGTTTGAGTGCATTGTTTTGGAGTGTGGTATCACTGCTACAGCTGCTGCTACTCTTTCAATACAAGTATCTGCTTTGGAAGTTTTCTCCAGGAGTCTGCTGCTGAGAGGATGAGAGACATGCTATAGGTATACAATCAAGACAAACTGGATAAAGCAATAGTAAGAAAAAGTACTAGGTCACATCAGAGGCTTGGGAGGTCATTGTTAAGAAACTGAGAACTGTTGTAAAATTTATCATTTAGATACCATACGTTCAGGTTATACTATAAGAATAAAGTACAGTTTTGTACCTACCATAAATGTAGATGTCCGAACAGGATAGCATCTGCAGTCCTTACAAATGGGTTGTCCTATCGTCAGGCAGCCCTTCGGTCGGCCGGATTCCAAAGTCTGGGTCTGGCCTCGGCTGGTGTCGCACTTCACCCGACGTCATCACTGCAGGTCTTCGGGTATAAAGGCATCAGCCGACACCATTTTCCTCAGTGTTTCTTGCCCCAGATGCCAGTTGCCCTCTTGGATAGCTAAATTTTTGGATAAATGCCAATGTTTCCAAAAAGTAGAAGGCAAACACAAAAATAAGCATGTATGTACATATATACAAACAAATACACCATAAGAAATCCCCCCCCAGCTACCTATTAGGTGGGCAAATACCCTAGGAGTACCACAGAGGGGAAGGAGGGTGGGTAATCCTGACTGCAGATGCTATCCTGTTCGGACATCTACATTTATGGTAGGTACAAAACTGTACTATGTCCTTCAAGGATGCATCTGCAGTCCTTACAAATGGGTAGAATACCATAGCCAAACTAGGGGAGGAGGAAGAAGAAATTATGGTGTAGTTAGGATCCCTTGCAAAACAGCAGTGGCAAACCCTGCTCGGGATCTAGAGTATAGAGGTAAGTTATAATGCTTGGCAAATGTATGCACGGAGGTCCAAGTAGCAGCCTCTATAATGTCCTTGTTAGCCACTCCTCGTAAGAAAGCTGTGGTAGTGGCTGTAGCCCTTGTAGAATGAGGCCTTATGTTCTGTGGAATTTGCTTTCCATGGTAGGATTAACAGAATCGTATGCAATTTCCTATCCACTTGGAGATTGTCTGTTTGGAAATTGCTTTTCCTTCCCTTCCTGTTGCATATGCTACTAGGAGCTGGTCAGTTTTTCTATTGCCCTTGGTTCTGTCCAGGTAGTAGCGCAGCTGTCTATGTACATCCAAGGTATGCAGCAGTCTTTCCCCCCTGTTCTGTGGGTTGGGAAAGAAGGTAGGTAGGTGGATTGCCTGGTTTAGAGACACTCTGGATACCACCTTAGGCATAAATGTAGGATTAGTTCTCATGGACACTATCTTGATGGAAGATTAGGAAGGGTTGTACTGCCATTAAAGCCTGTAGTTCCGAAACCCTTCTTGCTGAAGTAATTGCCAGCAGGAAAGCAGTTTTCCAGGATAGGTGTTGAAGATCTGCTGTTGCTGCTGGTTCGAATGGAGGGAGTGTCAATTTTTCTAGCACAAAGTTCAAGTCCCATGCTGGTAATGGTGGTTTCCTAGGAGGTTTTACATTCTTAATTCCTCTCAGAAACTGCCTGAGTAGAGGATGTGAGAAGACAGGGGGATCGAAGCTGTATTCTGCAGAAATAGCTGATGCATGTATCTTGATGGAGGAATAGGACAGGCCTGTATGGAGAAGCTCTGCCAAATACTCCAGGATGTTGGCAATATCTACCTTTGACACATCTTTCCCTCTTTCAGTACTCCAAATGACAAACCTTTTCCATTTTCCTGCATAGTTCCTTCTTGTTGAAGGTCTGCGGGCCTCAAGGATAATCCCTTTAACCCTTTGGGATAAATCTGGGTTAGTTGCTCTTATGTAATGTTCCAGGCAGTCAGTTGCAGAGTTTTCAGGTTTGGATGCAGGATGTTGTAGTCGCTCTGAATTAACATCAAAGGAATCAGGGGTAGTGTCCACGTTTCCCCCCCGAGACATGCTCCTCAGTAATGGATACCAATGTTGTCTTGGCCAATTTGGAGCTATCAGAATTATCCTTGGACGTTCCTCTGATTTTCAGTAGTACCTTGTGCATCAAAGGAAGAGGTGGAAATGCATATGCTGTCAGGCCTTTCCAACTGAAGGATAGAGAGTCCACCTTCCAAGCAAGTGGGTGGTATGTCCTTGTGCAGAATTTCTTGAGCTGGTGATTGAGTGGGGATGCGAATAGGTCTATTTGTGGCATTCCCCATTTCTTTGTGATGGCCTTGAAGATGCCCGGGTGTAGCATCCATTTGTGAGCATCCGAGGTAGTTCTGCTTAACATGTCTGCTAGGATGTTTTCTTTTCCCGGGACAAATATTGCCTGTAACTGAATGTTGTAACTCAGAGCCATATTCCATAGGTCCAGAGCCATTTGGCATAGGGGGTATGAATGAGTGCCTCCCTGTTTGTTGATGTACCACATGACTGTGGTGTTGTCTGTCCTTATCAATTGGCCTTCTTTGAGGAATGGTCTGAAATTCTGGATTGCTAGTTTTACTGCCAGCATTTCTTTTTGATTTATGTGCAGGTGCAGCTGATCTGGAGTCCATAAGCCTTGAATGCACTTGTCCAGCATGTGGGCCCCCCAACCGAGGTCTGAGGCGTCCGTTGTGATGGTTTGGCTTGGTTGAATGCTGTGGAAGGACAAACCTGGGTTTGACTGGCATGCCTGAGCCCACCATAGGAACTCTTGTTTCAGGCATGGGATTAGTGGTATTTCGGTTTCTAAGCTGTGCCTGTGTTGAGACCATAAATTCTTTAGGTACCACTGTAGCTTTCTCATATGCAGTCTGGCATGGGGGACCAGGATTATGCAGGATGCCATGAAGCCCAAGGCCTGCAGTACTTTCCTTGCTGTTAGTTTGTTCTGCTTTGTTAATGTCAAGAAGTAAAGAGGAAGTTGTTCTTGTTTTTCTGCAGTTAGGAATGCCATCTGTTTTACTGTGTCCAATTCTGCACCCAAGAATGTTCTTGTTTGGGATGGTATTAGTCTCGACTTTTAAATTGACTGTGTATCCCAGGGCTTGTAGTAAGCAAATGACTCTTTGTAAGTCTTGTGTCAGCTTGTTTTTGTTGTCCGCTTGTATCAGGCAGTCGTCCAGGTATGGATAAATTTGGATTCCCTGAAGCCTGCAGCGAGCGATTACTGATGCCAGGCATTTCGTGAACACTCTGGGCGCAGTAGATAAGCCAAAGGGCAATGCTGAGAATTGATGATGCTCTGATCCTGCAAGAAATCTGAGGTATCTTCTGCAATTTGGTCGTATGGGGACGTGCAGGTATGCCTCCTTGAGATCTAGAGTTACCAGCCAATACTCCTTGCCCAGCATGGGAAGAAGTTGCTGTAGGGTCAGCATTTTGAATTTTGGAACAATGATGAATGTGTTTAAAGCGGACAGGTCGAGAATAGGTCTCCAACTTTTCTCTTTTCTTGGTACTAGGAAGAGTCTGGAGTAAAATCCCTTGCCCTGTTCTGTAGGTGGCACCCTTTCCACAGCTCTCATCTTTGTTAATTGAGCTATTTGTTTTAGAGCTTCTGTCTTTTGATTTGTTGGTAGGTTTGGCATTCCTCTTTTTACTGGTAAAGTGTGGAAATGAAACCTGTAGCCTTGGTCTATAGTTTGCAAAATCCACTTGTCTCTTGTGATATAGTGCCAGTTTTTTGAAAAAAAGGCTAACTTTCCGCCTAAGGGTGCTGCTATTTGTTCCCTGGTAGGCGGTGTCAGAGCCAAGTCACTGTGATTGTCCTGTTGCAGTGGTAGTGGTTGTATCTGAGCCTCGTTGGTTATTGCCTTGCCACTGGCGTCCCCTGTAGGCACCTCCTCTGGATTGATTTCTGCCTCTTGAACACCTATTCCTGCCTCTCTGAGTTTTAGGAGTCTGGAAAGGACCAATTTTTGGAAGGCCAGTTCCTGCTAAACCTTGGGGGCTGAACCTGTAAGAAATCTTTAACTGTTTGTACAGATTTTGCCTTCTCTTCCATTTTCTTCATTACCTGTTGGGCAGGAGAACCAAATAGACTGACCTTATCCATAGGAGCATCTAAAAGCTTTGCTTTAACATGATCCGGCAAGACCTGTTCTTTCAACCATGCATGCCTTCTTATAACTGTGCCAGTCATGGCTGATCTAAATGAAGCCTCCAGTGCATCAGCCACATTTTAAAGAATGGTTACTAACCTGCTGAATGTTATTCACCATTTCTAGAACATATTTCTTATCTAAGGAATCATCAGAGGACAGTTTCTTAGTTAACTGATCAAGCATAAACTCTTGGTATTGGATCATATGAAACTGACAGTTCAAAGCTCTAGCTGAGAGAGTAGCAGAGGTGCATATTTTTTTACCCCATCTCTCTAAGGACCTGGATTCCCTTTCAGAAGGGAGAGGGTTTTTTGCTGAGGTCGAAGCTACTGCCTTAGGCCCCTGGGAGATGGTCTCAGGATCTGCAAAAGGAGCCTTGTATAAGTGGTGATGAGTGTCCGGGACCCTGTAAAACCTATCGGGCTTAGCAGGGGCTGGAGGTAAAGTATCAGGAGCAGTGCAAGCATCATTAAATGCATCATCCACAACAGGAAGAACTGGAGGTATAGCTAAAGGCCTATGTTGCGGTAAGTGTAAAAGGTCCTAAGCCTTTTCTTGAATCTGAGAAATCTTGTCCCTGCCATTGGAATTGCTCTCTCATGGCATGTAAGGTTTCCCCAAAGGAAAATTCCTCTGGTGGAGAGGCAGAAGGAATCGATTCTTCAGCATCGGAATCTTCATAAGTAGAAAAAGGAGCCTCTGGATGGTCTGTATTGTCTGTATCATCAGAAGAGTCATCTGAGGACACTGGCTCAGGGGGCTCTGCTCTAGGTCTCTTCTGGAGGTTGAGAGGCCCTGTCTGGGTGAGATTGGGATCCCCTAATTAAAGAGATGAGATCCTCTGCCAGAGTAAGCATTTGGGAACTGGAACTGGGCCTGTGAGAGGGGGGCTTAACAGGCACAGACTTAGCAGTTTTGGCTGCTTTAGCCCTGGCAAAGGCCTTGATAGACATGGCTGCAGGAGGCCTAGCAGCACCACGTGCTGGGGTAGAGACATCCAAAGGGATGGTGTCCGATAATTCTTGAGAAACCACAGTAGTAGGCAAAACTTCAGAGGCCGATTCAGCTAGGGTAGAAGGGGCCTCGGTAGTAGTCATGTTTTCGGCTGAAGATTGACCCGTCTGCTCGGTTTCGGCCGAAACAGAGACACTCGCGGTTTGCTTAACCGTGGTTTCGGCCGAAACCGCGGACCGCGAGTGTCAGTCATTTTCTTTGCGTTTCTTAACAATTTGAGTAGTCGGAGGATCAGACGGCATAATGTACGCAAAATCTGAGCCGAAAAACTGTTCAGCAAACTCCGACCGATGCCTAAGCGTTCGTCGGTTGAAGGAAGCACAGGCTAAACAAGCTGCTACGTCGTGGTCTGGGCCTAAACAAGGTAAGCAGTAAGAGTGGAAATCTTTATGAGGTATTGGTTTCCCACAAGTTAAACAGTTATTCACTTTTTCTGACATCGGCTGAGGCAAGAAAGAGTCCCCAACGGGGTACTTAGCTTTTTAGAAGTCTTCGAAGTAGTATTCGGTAGTAGTAATCTCTGGATCTGACCGACCGGCACTTGCGAACAGCTTCTGCTTTGGGCACCACGCGGCAAGAAAGACTGAGGAAAATGGCGTCGGCTGATGCCTTTATACCCAAAGACCTGCAGTGATGACGTCGGGTGAAGTGCGACACCAGCCGAGGCCAGACCCAGACTTTGGAATCCGGCCGACCGAAGGGCTGCCTGACGACAGGACAACCCATTTGTAAGGACTGCAGATGCATCCTTGAAGGACATCTACGTAAAGATAACCATGTCAGCAGCCAAAATGCATTCTAAGTTGAATATTTTACTGTGCACATTTTAAATGGATAGACTGGCCTAAACTCTGGACTGATAAGTTTGCTTTTTTTTTTTTTTTTTTTTTTTATTCCTGGGAAATGCTATCCAGAAGTGGAGAGACATACAAGGGAACAGATTTAGTGGCACACCAGGCTGTGATTTTTTTTTTTTATTTCTATTGTTATGCAAAGCTGACAAAATAGTTCAATCTAGTAAAGCTGGAAATGAGACTGTAGCCCACTGAAGGAGGGGAGATGGGAGGAGTAACCTGGCCAGGAACTGAAACTTGCAAAACTGCTCCTTGTGAAAAGTCTTTTTTATCTCAGTAATTTGTTGACACTTTTACAAGTTTCTTTCAGAGAATGGGTAGTACATCAGTAGGAACAACATTTGTAAAACTCAGCGCATACCAGTCAATGACACATGAGATGCAGACTCTCAAACTTGGCAGTTTTTTTCAGGTGTTCCATTCTAAGTGAATGAAGTCTAGTCTGACAACAAATGGTAGGGCTATTTGTTCTCAGTCTGTGCATTATGGGACATATTTAGCTTTCCAAAGGAATCCCGATGTCTGCCCCCATGAGGGCAGAAAAGAGTAAAAACAAAATAAAATTAGGAATGAGTACTTATTTTGCTGCAGGCAGCTTTGGGAAGTGTAGTAAACCATGTTTTCTTCATCATTTGCCCGTAGTGGTCCTTTAACACCTCTTCTGCCTTAACACCAAACAAAGTATCATGCTGTAATGGAGCATCCAACAATTTTGCTTTAACATGGTCAGGTAAAGTTTGTTCCTTTAACCAAGCATGCCTTCGAATAACAGAACCTGTAACTGCGGCTCTGCAAGAAGCCTCTAATGAATCAAAACCACATTGCAAAGTATGCTTTCTCACTTGTTCAGCTGCATGCAATAAATCCTGCATTTCCTTATTTTCAGGACATTCCGAGCTTGTAAGCATTTTCTGTTTGAGCAAAGACATTAGATATTGTTGGTATTTAAGCATGTGAAACTGACAGTTTAAAGCCCTTACAGCTAAAGTAGCAGAGATGTAGACCCCCCCCATCTGTCCAGTGCTCTAGAATCCCTATCAGAGGGAACAGGGATTTTTGCAGTGGAAGCCTTGACCCCTTTGGGACCCTGAGAAATTGTTTCTGGGTCAGAAGCAGGGTTTTTATAAAGAAATTTATGAGAATCTGGGACCCTGTAGTACCTATCTGGCTTAAGTGGTGCAGGGGGTAAAGAATTAGGAGACAAACTGGATTCAGAAAAAAACAAACAATATCTAGTACAGGGGGAATAGCAAGGGGCCTGTGCTAAGGCAGTAAAAGAAAATCGGAGCCTTTTCTTAGATTCAGAATAATCCTGGCTCTCCCAATGGAAATGCTCCCTCATAGTATGCAGGGTTTTCCCCAAAAGAGTAATCCTCAGGAGGAGAGGCTGAAGAGAGATTCTTCAGCATCAAAATCCTCATAGGGAGGGAGAGTATCCCTGTTCTGAAGAGGAATCAAAGGAGTCAGTCAGTAACTTGCCTAGGCTTTTATCAGGAGGGGGATGGGAACCCCTGACCAGAGTAATTGGGTCCTCGGCCTTTTTAAGCATCTGTTTCTTTGGCATGGATGACTGTCCAGGTGAATGCTGCACTTGTTTCTTTGTCTTTATAGGTGTTTTAGACTGTCTTGGCTGCTGAAGTAGTCCTGATAGTAAGCTGTGTAGGTCTGAAAACACCTTCAGAAGCCGATGCCTGCTCAGCGGCTCCAGACCCATCTGAGGGAATAGTCTCCGTAGGCCCAATACCTTGAGTTTACAGAGGCCTAGTTGTCTCCATGTGTGAGACAGAGGCGGCCTACGGCTCTGAGGTAGCAGGTTAGGGGCTGCAAAAGTGCCTCACTGAGAACCGGCGACTGGCCTAGAAGAGGCTTAGTCAGTTTTGGGCCTTGGATGCCTGTCCTTTTCTTTGTCCTTGCGCTTTTTATGAATTCCAGTCGGTTGTTCCGACAGCATTATATAATTAAACCTGTAAAGCAAAATCAGACGCTTAGTGTGTTGGTTGAATCTAGCGCAAAACCGACAACTAGCAATGTCGTGGTCGGGGCCTAGACAAGGAATACAGTAAGAGTGAAAATCCTTATGAGGTATTTGCTTCCCACAAGAAATAAAATTGTTAACTTTTACTGACATCGGTCTGGAGCAAGAAAAAGTTTCCCCAACGAGGTACTTGGCTTTATTGAAGACTTCGGTTCTGAAATTCAATTTAGAAAATCTCAGGAGTCGGCCAACCAGCACTTGCGAACTGCGTTTGCTTCGGGCACCGCACGGCAAGAAAGACTGAGGAAAATTGCATCGGCTGCATCTTTTATACGCCTGGCGCACTGATGTCAGGGAAGAAGCGACAGCAACAGACGCCGGACCAGGACTTTGGAATTCAGGCCGACTGCGGGTAGCCTGCCAGCAGGATAACCCAAGTGTAAAGACTGCAACAGTGAAACACTATGAACATCAGAGTTTTCCAAGAAAGGAACATTAATGCAATGAAGGAAGCTGGTTCCAAGAGTAATTGTGTTAGACCTAGTACAAAATTTAGATCCCCAAAAGGATGGGTGGTCTCACAGGGGCTATAATGAGGAATCTCTCTCAAAGAAAGTGTATGGGATGTTAAAATCTGAAATGGTCTGCAAGAAAAAGCTTGAAATTGCAGTCAGTTAAATTGTTGAAAAGCTACCCCCTTAATAAAATAGCGTAGATAAGAACTGTAAAACCTCAGAAACAGAACCCTCAAAGGCTTATTGTCTGGGAAGTTGCCCAGGGCATGAAACACTTCAATTACTAACAGACCTTTCTGGTAGGATCACAGAGAAGCTGAAAAAATCCATCATTCTGAAATAAAGCAGGACCTATGGCCATTACTGGAATTGGAGAAACCAAGCCGTTAAACTTCAGATTCTGGCAATCTGAGTGAGGCTTCCTGGACAGGCAAGATGGCAATTTCTTTTAGAACCAGTAGCCAGGGAGGTTTCTTACGGTGAGACATCAGCAATGGGGCAAAGGGATAACGGTTGCTCTGTACCAAAGTGTTTTCTGTACGAATTTTGATAAGGGCACATTTGGGCAAGAATAAAAAGATTCCTGGAAAGCCACTCAGAGTGGTCTTTCAAGGAATGCCCATCTTGAGGAACCAAGGCACAGTAGGGGCTGTGTTTGGTGCTGCAACATCAGATGGCGAATTGCTAGAGTCCTGTGAGAACTGCATCAGCACTAAATTTGAGACCCAAGGTTTGAGACTGATGTATTAGTGGGCTGAACAACAACAGAAGGGGTGCCAAAAGGCGATGCAGACACTTGTCAAGCAGTTTCTGAATTTGAATAACTACCTGATCCGTTTGACTGGGTGGGATGTCTGGAATTTTTCTTTTGGTGGGAGGGTCTTGAGAAAATGAGATTAGATAACCTCTGAATATTATCCTCTGCACCAACAAATCAGTTATTTTTTAGTCAGGCTCTCCAATGCAGGGACAGTCAACCCACGACTGCCTTCAGTTAGTCAAGATTGTAATTTGTAACAAACCCTTTGTAAGGGCTGCAAGAATGGTGTTTTTGTTACATGA